>NW_027014907.1:91641-204141 GCF_036934945.1 Oncorhynchus masou masou | reverse complement strand
GAAGAATAGGAAGAAGAAGAAGAAGAAGAATAGGAAGAAGAAGAAGAAGAAGAAGAAGAAGCAACAACAACAACAGAAACAGGGGTTTCCTACGGTGGTCTAGCTGTCTAAACTGCTGCCTCCAGATCATATATACAGCTGCAGCATCACTTTGAATCAGGCCAACAGCAAAAACGCTTTATTTCCCACTGGAAAGCATACAATGGCAACAAATCAAACTTTAGAAAAGAAACAACAACACATACCACAGCCTTCTCCCAGACGATGGCTAGCCTCTCCTCGATGCCGTTAGTTCCTTCAGGGATGAGGGTGAAGTTGTCTTTCCCAACAGCCTTCTGGGCCGTCGAGAAGGTGCTGTGGCCACTGGCCGTCACCTGAAGGTCTCCACTGTGGACCAAGAGAACAGGACAGTCAGACCACTGTGGACCAAGAGAACAGGACAGTCAGACCACTGTGGACCAAGAGAACAGGACAGTCAGACCACTGTGGACCAAGAGAACAGGACAGTCAGACCACTGTGGACCAAGAGAACAGGACAGTCAGACCACAGCATAGTGAGTCATCATCTAAGAGAACAACACAGTGAGTCACCATCAGGGCTGACTAAGAGAACAACAGTGAGTCATCATCAGGGATGACTAAGAGAACAGCACAATGAGTCACCATCAGGGATGACTAAGAGAACAACACAGTGAGTCACCATCAGGGATGACTAAGAGAACAACAGTGTGTCATCATAAGGGATGACTAAGAGAACAACACAGTGAGTCACCATCTGGGATGACTAAGAGAACAACACAATGAGTTACCATCAGGGATGACTAAGAGAACAACAGTCCAATTTGTAAGTCGCTCTGGATAAGAGCGTCTGCTAAATGACTTAAATGTAAATGTAAACAGTGTGTCATCATAAGGGATGACTAAGAGAACAACACAGTGAGTCACCATCAGGGATGACTAAGAGAACAACACAGTGAGTCACCATCAGGGATGACTAAGAGAACAACACAGTGAGTCATCATCAGGGATGACTAAGAGAACAACACACTGAGTCACCATCAGGGATGACTAAGAGAACAACACAGTGAGTCATCATCAGGGATGACTAAGAGAACAACACAGTGAGTCACCATCAGGGATGACTAAGAGAACAACACAGTGAGTCACCATCAGGGATGACTAAGAGAACAACAGTGTGTCATCATAAGGGATGACTAAGAGAACAACACAGTGAGTCACTATCAGGGATGACTAAGAGAACAACACAGTGAGTCACCATCAGGGATGACTAAGAGAACAACACAGTGAGTCACCATCAGGGATGACTAAAAGAACAACAGTGAGTCATCATAAGGGATGACTAAAAGAACAGAAGCTGATTCACTAATTAATAATCTGTTTTCTGGTTGCTTTAGGGTGATTGTACTTTTTCTTCGTTGAACATAGTCCGTGAGAGCTTCCAACGGTGTCCATGAGAGCTTCCAACGGTGTCCGTGAGAGCTTCCAACGGTGTCCGTGAGAGCTTTCAACGGTGTCCGTGAGAGCTTTCAGCGGTGTCTGTGAGAGCTTCCAACGGTGTCCGTGAGAGCTTTCAACGGTGTCCGTGAGAGCTTCCAACGGTGTCCGTGAGAGCTTCTAACGGTGTCCGTGAGAGCTTCGAAGTATGTGCTAGATGCAGATAAAGTCATTCAGATATAATTCAGAAACATTCTGTCTTTATTCTAGTGTCTGTGTCTCTATGGCTACGTTTACACAGTCAGCCCAATTCTGATCTTTTGCAACACAAAATTGTATTTTTTGACCAATCAAATCAGATCTTTTGTCAATAAATGGGGAAGATCAGAATGGGGCTGCCTGTGTAAACGCAGCTTATGTGTTCTCACCAGGAAAGCAGGGAGTTGAGGTAGTCAGGGGTGCTGGGGTCTGGGCTGAGGGGCGGGGACATGACGAATGCTGCAGCCTTAGCCCAGTTCTTACTCCAATAGTGTGATCCGTCTGTCCCAAGACTGGCTGTGATTGGCTCGCCATAAACCACCATGCCTGCAAATCATCCAATGAAAAAAGACAAGTCATTTGTACAAGAAATATCTGTTTTTTCAGACATTTTGTGTTGAGCCATCAAAGTTAACAAAGAATGTATGATACAGAAGTTATTTCCGAATGAAGTTGTTATTGAATCGCCAAATCCAGTCTCACCCTTCTTCCTGGCCTTGGCGATGACATCAGCAGCCGACTTGCTCATCACCTTGGTGATGTAGAGAGGACAGTTGGCCTGCTTGGCGATTGTGATGGCCCGGTACACTGCCTCTGTCTCCACCTAGTGGTCACAAATTAAACACCTTACTGTAACATCTCAACCAACATTTATTTTTTATTTAACTCAGCAAGTCAGTTAATGTTAAGGAGGCTGCGAATTTTCGCAGCTTTTTGTTAAAAATCGCGCAAAATTTCAACGTCCTGCTAGTCATACCAGGAATATAGTATATGCATATGATTAGTATGTGTAGATAGAAAACCCTCTGAAGTTTATAAAACTGGTTAAATGATGTCTGTGACTATAACAGAATGTGTGTCGGAGGCAAAATCCCAAGGAAAACTGTTCACAAAAAACACGAAAAAAATATCAATACGCCAGTCTCTGTATTGTCTATGGCAAGGGAAAATAGATAGCTCCCGGTTTACAGTTCCTACAGCTTCCACACGATGTCGCCAGTATTGGGAATTGTGTTGAAGTTAATCCTTGGTCAAATGAGTAATAGGCACTTCCTGTCGTCGAGTCTCCCAGAGGAAGTTGTGAAAGGTAGAATATGGACGATGATTTCAAGACTTGCTGCTATTGAATACAGATCGCCCCGTGATCAATTTGATCATTTATTAACGTTTACTAATACCTAAAGTTGGATTACAAAAGTAGTTTGAAGTGTTTTGTCAAAGTTTATAGGCAACTTTTTTAATTTAAAAAAATGTTGTTGCGTTTTGAAACAGAGTTTTTTCCTGGATCTGACCGTGTTCATAAATGGACATTTTGGGTATACATGGACTGATTTAATCGAAAAAAAAGACCCAATTGTGATGTTTATGGGACATATAGGAGTGCCAACAAAGAAGCTCATCAAAGGTAATGAATGTTTTATATTTTATTTCTGCGTTCTGTGTAGCGCCGGCTACACTAATGATTTTGTTTACGTCCCCTTCGTGTATTTCGGGAGGGTTGCATGCTATCAGATAATAGCTTCTCATGCTTTCGCCGAAAAGCATTTTAAAAATCTGACATGTTGGCTAGATTCACAACGAGTGTAGCTTTAATTGAATACCCTGCATGTGTGTTTTAATGAAAGTTTGAGTTGTATCGAGTACTATTAGTTGGCGCTCTGGAATTTCCGCTGATTTTGATCCCTGTACAGGGACAGCAGCCATAGGAGGTTTTAAGAACAAATTCTTATTTACAATGATGGCCTAGGAACAGTGGGTTAACTGCCTTGTCAGCAGTTAATGTTTACCTTGTCAGCTCGGGGATTCAATATAGCAACCTTTCAGTTACTGGCCCAACGCTCTAATCACTAGGCTACCTGCTCTAACCCCTAGACAACCTGCTCTAACCACTAAGCAACCTGCTCTAACCACTAGGCTACCTGCTCTAACCACTAGGCTACCTGCTCTAATCACTAGGCTACTTGCTCTAACCACTAAGCAACCTGCTCTAACCACTAGGCTACCTGCTCTAACCACTAGGCTACCTGCTCTAACCACTAGGCTACCTGCTCTAACCTCCAGGCTACCTGCTCTAACCACTAGGCTACCTGCTCTAACCACTAGGCTACCTGCTCTAACCACTAGGCTACCTGTTCTAACCACTAGGCTGCCTGCTCTAACCACTAGGCTGCCTGCTCTAACCACTAGGCTGCCTGCTCTAACCACTAGGCTTCCTGTTCTAACCACTAGGCTACCTGCTCTAACCACTAGGCTGCCTGCTCTAACCACTAGGCTGCCTGCTCTAACCACTAGGCTGCCTGCTCTAACCACTAGGCTGCCTGCTCTAACCACTAGGCTACCTGCTCGAACTACTAGGCTACCTGCTTTAACCACTAGGCTACCTGCTCTAACCACTAGGCTACCTGCTCTAACCACTAGGCTACCTGCTCTAACCACTAGGCTACCTGCTCTAACCACTAGGCTACCTGGCTCTAATCACTAGGCTACCTGCTCTAATCACTAGGCTGCCTGCTCTAACCACTAGGCTACCTGCTCTAACAACTAGGCTACCTGCTCTAACCACTAGGCTACCTGCTCTAACCACTAGGCTACCTGCTCTAACCACTAGGCTACCTGCTCTAACCACTAGGCTACCTGCTCTAACCACTAGGCTACCTGCAGCCATAAATCACGGTTTCTACTAGTTACAACAGCCACAAAGTCATAATTGGCAATATCGTAAATTTTAAAATGTATTTTAAGTTCGGCTTAGGCATAAGGTTTGCAGTGTGGTTCAGGTTACACACCAAAAGTGTCCACAGGAAAACACTTTTTGATTCCAGGTAGAACCCTTTTTGATTCCAGGTAGAACCCTTTTTGATTCCAGGTAGAACCCTTTTTGATTCCAGGTAGAACCCTTCTGAGTCCAGGTAGAACCCTTTTTGATTCCAGGTAGAACCCTTTTTGATTCCAGGTAGAACCCTTTTTTGTTCTAGGTAGAACTCTTTTGGGTTCTATGTAAAAACCCTTTGTAGAAAGGGTTCTACATGAAAACTTGGTTTCCTCTATCGTAATCGCTCCTCTTTCACCCCAGCTGCCAAACTAACCCTGATTCAGATGACCATCCTACCCATGCTAGATTACGGAGACACAATTTATAGATCGACAGGTAAGGGTGCTCTCGAGCGGCTAGATGTTCTTTACCATTCGGCCATCAGATTTGCCACCAATGCCCCTGATAGGACGCATCACTGCACTCTATACTCCTCTGTAAACTGGTCATCTCTTTATACCCGTCGCAAGACCCACTGGTTGATGCTTATGTATAAAACCCTCTTAGGCCTCACTTCCCTCTATCTGAGATATCTACTGCAGCCCTCATCCTCCACATACAACACCCGTTCTGCCAGTCACATTCTGTTAAAGGTCCCTGAAGCACACACATTCCTGGGTCGCTAGTCTTTTCAGTTCTCTGCAGCTAGAGACTGGAACGAGCTGCAACAAACACTCAAACTGGACAGTTTCATCTCAATCTCTTCATTCAAAGACTCAATCATGGACACTCTTACTGACAGTTGTGGCTGCTTTGCGTGATGTATTGTTGTCTCTACCTTCTTGCCCTTTGTGCTGTTGTCTGTGCCCAATAATGTTTGTACCATGTTGTGATGCTACCATGTTGTGTTGTCATGTGTTGCTGCCTTGCTATGTTGTTGTCTTAGGTCACTCTTATGTAGTGTTGTGTTGTGTCGTAGTGCTGTGTGTTTTGTTCTATATTTAGATTTTATTTATTTATTTTGAATCCCAGCCCCCATCCCCGCAGGAGGCCTTTTGCCTTTTGGTAGGCCGTCAGTGTAAATAAGAATGTTTTGAACTGACTTGCCAGTTAAATAAAGATACAAAAACCACTCCGATCCTGGTTCCTCTCTAGGTTTCTTCCTAGGTTCCTTCCTTTCTAGAGAGTTGTTCCGAGCCACAGTGCTTCTACATCGACATTGCTTGCTCTTTGGGGTTTTAGCACTTTGTGACTACAGCTGATGTAAAAAGGGCTTTAATAAAATACATTTGATTGATTTATTGAGATTACAATATTCAGTCTCATTTCCATTATTATTGAGAGTGGAAAATTCATCCACAAGGTATTTTCAACAAGCAATGGCATGTCTAGTCTCCCGGTTTTAAACCACTCTGTCACTAACAGTAACACTGGCTCATAACAAGATACTGTAGTGTGGTCATGTAAATGAGGCTATTGTTTACACAGAGACAGGAAGTCCCTACCTCCTCTGGGTGACACAGCACATGTCCCTCAGGCCCAGTGATCCCCAGCTCCAGTAGTCGCTTCTGCTCCTATATAGATAGAAGGGGTAAGACGGAAACTAAACTTCACACGGTGCAATCAAAGACAGCAGTTTATTCTGCTCCTATATAGATAGAAGGGGTAAGACGGAAACTAAACTTCACACGGTGCAATCAAAGACAGCAGTTTATTCTGCTCCTATATAGATAGAAGGGGTAAGACGGAAACTAAACTTCACACGGTGCAATCAAAGACAGCAGTTTATTCTGCTCCTATATAGATAGAAGGGGTAAGACGGAAACTAAACTTCACACGGTGCAATCAAAGACAGCAGTTTATTCTGCTCCTATATAGATAGAAGGGGTAAGACGGAAACTAAACTTCACACGGTGCAATCAAAGACAGCAGTTTATTCTGCTCCTATATAGATAGAAGGGGTAAGACGGAAACTAAACTTCACACGGTGCAATCAAAGACAGCAGTTTATTCTGCTCCTATATAGATAGAAGGGGTAAGACGGAAACTAAACTTCACACGGTGCAATCAAAGACAGCAGTTTATTCTGCTCCTATATAGATAGAAGGGGTAAGACGGAAACTAAACTTCACACGGTGCAATCAAAGACAGCAGTTTATTCTGCTCCTATATAGATAGAAGGGGTAAGACGGAAACTAAACTTCACACGGTGCAATCAAAGACAGCAGTTTATTCTGCTCCTATATAGATAGAAGGGGTAAGACGGAAACTAAACTTCACACGGTGCAATCAAAGACAGCAGTTTATTCTGCTCCTATATAGATAGAAGGGGTAAGACGGAAACTGAAGATGTCCTTTGCCCAGGAGAGATATGCCCAGTCACTGTCAAAGGCCAGTCTTTCAAGTCAACAGTACAGCAGCCTACCTCGTCAATGATGTCTCCGTTCTCAGCGTGAACCTGAGCGATGGCGCCCAGGTCTCTAATGATACCAAACATCTCATACATCTGGCAGGGGAAAGAGATAAAACAAGGAGGGGGGGTCATCAAAATGCAGAGGACCAGAGCTCCACACTCTCATGCTCTACTGTAGGGGTGGTGAGGTAACACAGTAGGGGTGGTGAGGTAATACAGTAGGGGTGGTGAGGTAACACAGTAGGGGTGGTGAGGTAACACAGTAGGGGTGGTGAGGTAACACAGTAGGGGTGGTGAGGTAACACAGTAGGGGTGGTGAGGTAACACAGTAGGAGTGGTGAGGTAATACAGTAGGGGTGGTGAGGTAACACAGTAGGGGTGGTGAGGTAACACAGTAGGGGTGGTGAGGTAACACAGTAGGAGTGGTGAGGTAATACAGTAGGGGTGGTGAGGTAACACGGTAGGGGTGGTGAGGTAATACAGTAGGGGTGGTGAGGTAACACGGTAGGGGTGGTGAGGTAACACAGTAGGGGTGGTGAGGTAACACAGTAGGGGTGGTGAGGTAACACAGTAGGAGTGGTGAGGTAATACAGTAGGGGTGGTGAGGTAACACGGTAGGGGTGGTGAGGTAATACAGTAGGGGTGGTGAGGTAACACGGTAGGGGTGGTGAGGTAACACAGTAGGGGTGGTGAGGTAATACAGTAGGGGTGGTGAGGTAACACAGTAGGGGTGGTGAGGTAACACAGTAGGGTGGTGAGGTAACACAGTAGGGGTGGTGAGGTAATACAGTAGGGGTGGAGAGGTAACACAGTAGGGGTGGTGAGGTAATACAGTAGGGGTGGTGAGGTAATACAGTAGGGGTGGTGAGGTAACACAGTAGGGGTGGTGAGGTAATACAGTATGGGTGGTGAGGTAACACAGTAGGGGTGGTGAGGTAATACAGTAGGGGTGGTGAGGTAATACAGTAGGGGTGGTGAGGTAACACAGTAGGGGTGGTGAGGTAACACAGTAGGGGTGGTGAGGTAACACAGTAGGGGTGGTGAGGTAACACAGTACGGGTGGTGAGGTAACACGGTAGGGGTGGTGAGGTAACACAGTAGGGGTGGTGAGGTAACACAGTACGGGTGGTGAGGTAACACGGTAGGGGTGGTGAGGTTACACAGTAAGGGGAGTGCTGATCAAATGGATTGTTTTACTCAAGAGAACGTCCTCAGATGAGAGCGTGAGAGTACGGAGCATGGTAGTATGCATATTGAGAAACAACCAAGGTCATTGTTTACATTACATTTCAGAGACGTCTGAATAAATAGGTTGAAGATATAAAACTTACCTGACTATCTGAGCTCTGGAATTTGTCCTTGTAAGCCATGAAGATCAAGAAGGAATTGACTCCTGGAAAAATTCAAACACATTTCAAACCATTTCAAGGAATTGAATTTCTCGCATTTGAAAATCACAAGCATGTGCAGATGTGTCTATATGTCTGTGAGCTCCTGTGTGTGATTAGGGTTGTGTGGTTGTGTGGTTGTGTGTTTGTGTGGTTGTGTGGTTGTGTGTGTGTGTGTGTGTGTGAGTGAGTGAGTGAGTGAGTGAGTGAGTGAGTGAGTGAGTGAGTGAGTGAGTGAGTGGTTTTGTGTGTGTGAGTGAGTGAGTGAGTGAGTGGTTTTGTGGGTGTGAGTGCATGAGTGAGTGTAGTTCAGCTGGGTGAGAGAGAGTTGGTGGGCTGGCTGGCTGTCTGTGTGGATTAGTGGGTGTGTCTGTGTGGATTAGTGAGTGTGTCTGTGTGGATTAGTGAGTGTGTCTGTGTGGATTAGTGAGTGTAGTTCAGCTGGGTGAGAGAGAGTTGGTGGGCTGCCTGGCTGTCTGTGTGGATTAGTGAGTGTGTCTGTGTGGATTAGTGAGTGTGTCTGTGTGGATTAGTGAGTTTAGTTCAGCTGGGTGAGAGAGAGTTGGTGGGCTGCCTGGCTGTCTGTGTGGATTAGTGAGTGTGTCTGTGTGGATTAGTGAGTGTGTCTGTGTGGATTAGTGAGTGTGTCTGTGTGGATTAGTGAGTGTGTCTGTGTGGATTAGTGAGTGTGTCTGTGTGGATTAGTGAGTGTGTCTGTGTGGATTAGTGAGTGTGTCTGTGTGGATTAGTGAGTGTGTCTGTGTGGATTAGTGAGTGTGTCTGTGTGGATTAGTGAGTGTGTCTGTGTGGATTAGTGAGTGTGTCTGTGTGGATTAGTGAGTGTGTCTGTGTGGATTAGTGAGTGTGTCTGTGTGGATTAGTGAGTGTGTCTGTGTGGATTAGTGAGTGTGTCTGTGTGGATTAGTGAGTGTGTCTGTGTGGATTAGTGAGTGTTGTTCAGCTGGTTGAGAGAGAGTTGGTGGGCTGGCTGGCTGTCTGTGTGGATTAGTGAGTGTGTCTGTGGATTAGTGAGTGTAGTTCAGCTGGGTGAGAGAGAGTTTGTGGGCTGACTGGCTGTCTGTGTGGATTAGTGAGTGTAGTTCAGCTGGGTGAGAGAGAGTTGGTGGGCTGACTGGCTGTCCGTGTGGATTAGTGAGTGTGTCTGTGTGGATTAGTGAGTGTTGTTCAGCTGGTTGAGAGAGAGTTGGTGGGCTGGCTGGCTGTCTGTGTGGATTAGTGAGTGTGTCTGTGTGGATTAGTGAGTGTAGTTCAGCTGGGTGAGAGAGAGTTGGTGGGCTGACTGGCTGTCTGTGTGGATTAGTGAGAGTGGACATCATCTCGCGTACAGTGTGTGTCTCTAGTGTTGTGTTGTCACCTGCAGTAATCGTCTAGCTGCATGGACACAGGTGTGTGTGTTCCTGTGTGTGTGTGTGTGTGTGTGTGTGTGTGTGTGTGTGTGTGTGTGTGTGTGTGTGTGTGTGTGTGTGTGTGTGTTCCATGGACATGAGGGAGGCTTGGTAGAGCAGCAGTGTGTGTGTGTGTGTGTGTGTGTGTGTGTGTGTGTGTGTGTGTGTGTGTGTGTGTGTGTGTGTGTGTGTGTGTGTGTGTGTGTGTGTGTGTGTGTGTGGCATTGATATGAGGGAGGCAGAGCAGAAGGAAAGCAGCTCTTCATGAGACTCACGGGGGATTCAAAGTTAAACCACTGTATTCTCCTAACAGCAGAGTATCAGATACATTACCACAACACAGTATCAGATACATTACCACAACACCATGAACAACACAGTATCAGATACATTACCACAACACCATTAACAGCTGAACATGACCCCTTTCAAGTGTTATTTGTGGTAATATCATCTAATGTATTCTCATCTAGTAGTTATATGGTAGGGAAACGATATAAGAGTCATATTGGGTGGTTTGGTGTCAGACAGATTGAGATCTGAAGAGAGACACAGGTACTATCTACAAAGGTACTATCTTCACAAGTAGATCCAGAACATCAGGTACTATCTACACAGGTAGATCCAGAACATCAGGTACTATCTACACAGGTAGATCCAGAACATCAGATACTATCTACACAGATAGATCCAGAACATCAGGTACTATCTACACAGGTAGATCCAGAACATCAGGTACTATCTACACAGGTAGATCCAGTACATCAGATACTATCTACACAGGTAGATCCAGAACATCAGGTACTATCTACACAGGTAGATACAGAACATCAGATACTATCTACACAGGTAGATCCAGAACATCAGGTACTATCTACACAGGTAGATCCAGAACATCAGGTACTATCTACACAGGTAGATCCAGAACATCAGGTACTATCTACACAGGTAGATCCAGAACATCAGGTACTATCTACACAGGTAGATCCAGAACATCAGGTACTATCTACACAGGTAGATCCAGAACATCAGGTACTATCTACACAGGTAGATCCAGAACATCAGGTACTGTCTACACAGGTAGATCCAGGACATCAGGTACTATCTACACAGGTAGATCCAGTACATCAGGTACTATCTACACAGGTAGATCCAGAACATCAGGTACTATCTACACAGGTAGATCCAGAACATCAGGTACTATCTACACAGGTAGATCCAGAACATCAGGTACTATCTACACAGGTAGATCCAGAACATCAGAACATCAGGTACTATCTACACAGGTAGATCCAGTACATCAGGTACTATCTACACAGGTAGATCCAGAACATCAGGTACTATCTACACAGGTAGATCCAGAACATCAGGTACTATCTACACAGGTAGATCCAGTACATCAGGTACTATCTACACAGGTAGATCCAGAACATCAGGTACTATCTACACAGGTAGATCCAGAACATCAGGTACTATCTACACAGGTAGATCCAGTACATCAGGTACTATCTACACAGGTAGATCCAGAACATCAGGTACTATCTACACAGGTAGATCCAGAACATCAGGTACTATCTACACAGGTAGATCCAGAACATCAGGTACTATCTACACAGGTAGATCCAGTACATCAGGTACTATCTACACAGGTAGATCCAGTACATCAGGTACTATCTACACAGGTAGATCCAGAACATCAGGTACTATCTACACAGGTAGATCCAGAACATCAGGTACTATCTACACAGGTAGATCCAGAACATCAGGTACTATCTACACAGGTAGATCCAGAACATCAGGTACTATCTCAGGTAGATCCAGAACATCAGGTACTATCTACACAGGTAGATCCAGAACATCAGGTACTATCTACACAGGTAGATCCAGAACATCAGGTACTATCTACACAGGTAGATCCAGAACATCAGGTACTATCTACACAGGTAGATCCAGAACATCAGGTACTATCTACACAGGTAGATCCAGAACATCAGGTACTATCTACACAGGTAGATCAGAACATCAGGTACTATCTACACAGGTAGATCCAGAACATCAGGTACTATCTACACAGGTAGATCCAGAACATCAGGTACTATCTACACAGGTAGATCCAGAACATCAGGTACTATCTACACAGGTAGATCCAGAACATCAGGTACTATCTACACAGGTAGATCCAGAACATCAGGTACTATCTACACAGGTAGATCCAGAACATCAGGTACTATCTACACAGGTAGATCCAGAACATCAGGTACTATCTACACAGGTAGATCCAGAACATCAGGTACTATCTACACAGGTAGATCCAGAACATCAGGTACTATCAGGTAGATCCAGAACAGGTAGATCCAGAACATCAGGTACTATCTACACAGGTAGATCCAGAACATCAGGTACTATCTACACAGGTAGATCCAGAACATCAGGTACTATCTACACAGGTAGATCCAGAACATCAGGTACTATCTACACAGGTAGATCCAGAACATCAGGTACTATCTACACAGGTAGATCCAGAACATCAGGTACTATCTACACAGGTAGATCCAGAACATCCAGAACACAGGTAGATCCAGAACATCAGGTACTATCTACACAGGTAGATCCAGAACATCAGGTACTATCTACACAGGTAGATCCAGAACATCAGGTACTATCTACACAGGTAGATCCAGAACATCAGGTACTATCTACACAGGTAGATCCAGAACATCAGGTACTATCTACACAGGTAGATCCAGAACATCAGGTACTATCTACACAGGTAGATCCAGAACATCAGGTACTATCTACACAGGTAGATCCAGAACATCAGGTACTATCTACACAGGTAGATCCAGAACATCAGGTACTATCAGGTAGATACACAGGTAGATCCAGAACATCAGGTACTATCTACACAGGTAGATCCAGAACATCAGGGATCCAGAACACAGGTATCTACACAGGTAGATCCAGAACATCAGGTACTATCTACACAGGTAGATCCAGAACATCAGGTACTATCTACACAGGTAGATCCAGAACATCAGGTACTATCTACACAGGTAGATCCAGAACATCAGGTACTATCTACACAGGTAGATCCAGAACATCAGGTACTATCTACACAGGTAGATCCAGAACATCAGGTACTATCTACACAGGTAGATCCAGAACATCAGGTACTATCTACACAGGTAGATCCAGAACATCAGGTACTATCTACACAGGTAGATCCAGAACATCAGGTACTATCTACACAGGTAGATCCAGAACATCAGGTACTATCTACACAGGTAGATCCAGAACATCAGGTACTATCTACACAGGTAGATCCAGAACATCAGGTACTATCTACACAGGTAGATCCAGAACATCAGGTACTATCTACACAGGTAGATCCAGAACATCAGGTACTATCTACACAGGTAGATCCAGAACATCAGGTACTATCTACACAGGTAGATCCAGAACATCAGGTACTATCTACACAGGTAGATCCAGAACATCAGGTACTATCTACACAGGTAGATCCAGAACATCAGGTACTATCTACACAGGTAGATCCAGAACATCAGGTACTATCTAGGTAGATCCAGAACATCAGGTACTATCTACACAGGTAGATCCAGAACATCAGGTACTATCTACACAGGTAGATCCAGAACATCAGGTACTATCTACACAGGTAGATCCAGAACATCAGGTACTATCTACACAGGTAGATCCAGAACATCAGGTACTATCTACACAGGTAGATCCAGAACATCAGGTACTATCTACACAGGTAGATCCAGAACATCAGGTACTATCTACACAGGTAGATCCAGAACATCAGGTACTATCTACACAGGTAGATCCAGAACATCAGGTACTATCTACACAGGTAGATCCAGAACATCAGGTACTATCTACACAGGTAGATCCAGAACATCAGGTACTATCTACACAGGTAGATCCAGAACATCAGGTACTATCTACACAGGTAGATCCAGAACATCAGGTACTATCTACACAGGTAGATCCAGAACATCAGGTACTATCTACACAGGTAGATCCAGAACATCAGGTACTATCTACACAGGTAGATCCAGAACATCAGGTACTATCTACACAGGTAGATCCAGAACATCAGGTACTATCTACACAGGTAGATCCAGAACATCAGGTACTATCTACACAGGTAGATCCAGAACATCAGGTACTATCTACACAGGTAGATCCAGAACATCAGGTACTATCTACACAGGTAGATCCAGAACATAGGATCCACAGGTAGATCCAGAACATCAGGTACTATCTACACAGGTAGATCCAGAACATCAGGTACTATCTACACAGGTAGATCCAGAACATCAGGTACTATCTACACAGGTAGATCCAGAACATCAGGTACTATCTACACAGGTAGATCCAGAACCAGACACATCAGGTACTATCTACACAGGTAGATCCAGAACATCAGGTACTATCTACACAGGTAGATCCAGAACATCAGGTACTATCTACACAGGTAGATCCAGAACATCAGGTACTATCTACACAGGTAGATCCAGAACATCAGGTACTATCTACACAGGTAGATCCAGAACATCAGGTACTATCTACACAGGTAGATCCAGAACATCAGGTACTATCTACACAGGTAGATCCAGAACATCAGGTACTATCTACACAGGTAGATCCAGACATCAGGTACATCAGTACTATCTACACAGGTAGGTACATATCTACACAGGTAGATCCAGTACATCAGGTACTATCTACACAGGTAGATCCAGAACATCAGGTACTATCTACACAGATCCAGTAGATCCAGAACATCAGGTACTATCTACACAGGTAGATCCAGAACATCAGGTACTATCTACACAGGTAGATCCAGAACATCAGGTACTATCTACACAGGTAGATCCAGAACATCAGGTACTATCTACACAGGTAGATCCAGAACATCAGGTACTATCTACACAGGTAGATCCAGAACATCAGGTACTATCTACACAGGTAGATCCAGAACATCAGGTACTATCTACACAGGTAGATCCAGAACATCAGGTACTATCTACACAGGTAGATCCAGAACATCAGGTACTATCTACACAGGTAGATCCAGAACATCAGGTACTATCTACACAGGTAGATCCAGAACATCAGGTACTATCTACACAGGTAGATCCAGAACATCAGGTACTATCTACACAGGTAGATCCAGAACATCAGGTACTATCTACACAGGTAGATCCAGAACATCAGGTACTATCTACACAGGTAGATCCAGAACATCAGGTACTATCTACACAGGTAGATCCAGAACATCAGGTACTATCTACACAGGTAGATCCAGAACATCAGGTACTATCTACACAGGTAGATCCAGAACATCAGGTACTATCTACACAGGTAGATCCAGAACATCAGGTACTATCTACACAGGTAGATCCAGAACATCAGGTACTATCTAGACAGAACAGGTAGATCCAGAACATCAGGTACTATCTACACAGGTAGAACATCCAGAACATCAGGTACTACTATCTACACAGGTAGATCCAGAACATCAGGTACTATCTACACAGGTAGATCCAGAACATCAGGTACTATCTACACAGGTAGATCCAGAACATCAGGTACTATCTACACAGGTAGATCCAGAACATCAGGTACTATCTACACAGGTAGATCCAGAACATCAGGTACTATCTACACAGGTAGATCCAGAACATCAGGTACTATCTACACAGGTAGATCCAGAACATCAGGTACTATCTACACAGGTAGATCCAGAACATCAGGTACTATCTACACAGGTAGATCCAGAACATCAGGTACTATCTACACAGATCCAGAACATAGGTACTATCAGGTAGATCCAGAACATCAGGTACATCTCAGGTAGATACATCAGGTACTATCACAGGTAGATCCAGAACATCAGGTACTATCTACACAGGTAGATCCAGAACATCAGGTACTATCTACACAGGTAGATCCAGAACATCAGGTACTATCTACACAGGTAGATCCAGAACATCAGGTACTATCTACACAGGTAGATCCAGAACATCAGGTACTATCTACACAGGTAGATCCAGAACATCAGGTACTATCTACACAGGTAGATCCAGAACATCAGGTACTATCTACACAGGTAGATCCAGAACATCAGGTACTATCTACACAGGTAGATCCAGAACATCAGGTACTATCTACACAGGTAGATCCAGAACATCAGGTACTATCTACACAGGTAGATCCAGAACATCAGGTACTATCTACACAGGTAGATCCAGAACATCAGGTACAGGTAGATCTATCTACACAGGTAGATCCAGAACATCAGGTACTATCTACACAGGTAGATCCAGAACATCAGGTACTATCTACACAGGTAGATCCAGAACATCAGGTACTATCTACACAGGTAGATCCAGAACATCAGGTACTATCTACACAGGTAGATCCAGAACATCAGGTACTATCTACACAGGTAGATCCAGAACATCAGGTACTATCTACACAGGTAGATCCAGAACATCAGGTACTATCTACACAGGTAGATCCAGAACATCAGGTACTATCTACACAGGTAGATCCAGAACATCAGGTACTATCTACACAGGTAGATCCAGAACATCAGGTACTATCTACACAGGTAGATCCAGAACATCAGGTACTATCTACACAGGTAGATCCAGAACATCCTGAAACAATACCTTTATTCTTCACGAGACTCTCCATCTCTTCAAAGAGTCCGTCGTGCCAGCGGGTGATGTCCATGTGGAGGGAGTAATCACAGCAGGACCCCCTGTCTGCTATGTCCTTCCACTGGTCGTAGGCCCCCAGGAGGCTGGCTCCAGGCTCAGGGACCACATGGTCAACTAGAGGACGGGAGAGAAGAGGAGGACCAGGTCAACTATAGGAGAAGAGAGAAGAGGAGGACCAGGTCAACTAGAGGACAGGAGAGAAGAAGAAGGCCAGGTCAACTATAGGACAGGAGAGAAGAAGAAGACCAGGTCAACTATAGGATAGGAGAGAAGAGGAGGACCAGGTCAACTATAGGATAAGAGAGAAGAAGAGGACCAGGTCAACTATAGGACAGGAGAGAAGAAGAGGACCAGGTCAACTATAGGACAGGAGAGAAGAAGAAGACCAGGTCAACTAGAGGACAGGAGAGAAGAAGAAGAGGACCAGGTCAACTATAGGAAAGGAGAGAAGAAGAAGACCAGGTCAACTAGAGGACAGGAGAGAAGAAGAGGACCAGGTCAACTATAGGACAGGAGAGAAGAAGAGGACGACCAGGTCAACTATAGGACAGGAGAGAAGAAGAGGACCAGGTCAACTATAGGACAGGAGAGAAGAAGAAGAGGACCAGGTCAACTATAGGACAGGAGAGAAGAAGAGGAGGACAGGGTCAACTATAGGACAGGAGAGAAGAAGAGGACCAGGTCAACTATAGGACAGGAGAGAAGAAGAAGAGGACCAGGTCAACTATAGGACAGGAGAGAAGAAGAGGAGGACAGGGTCAACTATAGGACAGGAGAGAAGAAGAGGAGGACAGGGTCAACTATAGCACAGGAGAGAAGAAGAGGACCAGGTCAACTATAGGACAGGAGAGAAGAAGAGGACAGGGTCAACTATGGGACTGACAGGGGAGAGAGGAAACCACACACTGAGCTGTGAACTTCAACTCAGTTTCTTTCATTCAAGATCGATGACGATCCACGAATAACGTAGACGACGCAAAGTCAAAAAGTATCCATTTAAAACATCAGGCTGATATTTCCTCCAATGTTCCATCCCTAAAAACACAGTTCACATAACAGCCATATGGGGGTCTGTGCTGCTGTTTACACAGATCCAATAGGAGCAGGGGGACGGTTTGAGGGTAAGGAGTTCAGAGCAAAGTCTCTCTGACAGGCTGCGATAGCATGACCCTGTTTCAGATGATCTAACTGCAGCACTCAGACATGGTCTCCTCTCCTCCAGCTCTCCTCCGTCGCCCCCTTTTTCTCCCCCCCCCCCCCCGTCTCTAACCGCTCAGAGAGATTCCCTCTCAGCCTGTCTCACTCGCTGCCACAAAGGAACACAAATTGTCTCCCTCTGATCTGACCCAGAGGCAGCTGCCCTACCCCTCCCTCTCTCTCCCTATACCACCTCCATCCCTCTCCCTGTTCCACCTCCCTCCATCCCTCTCCCTATACCACCTCCTTCTCTCTCCCTATACCACCTCCTTCTCTCTCCCTATACCACCTCCTTCTCTCTCCCTATACCACCTCCTTCTCTCTCCCTATACCACCTCCTTCTCTCTCCCTATACCACCTCCTTCTCTCTCCCTATACCACATCCTTCTCTCTCCCTATACCACCTCCATCCCTCTCCCTGTTCCACCTCCCTCCATCCCTCTCCCTGTTCCACCTCCCTCCCTCCCTCCCTCCCTCTCCCAACACCACCCCTCTCTCCCTATAACAACTCTCTCTCCCTGTACCACCGTCTCCTCCCTCCCTCTCCCTATACCACCTCTCTCCCTGTACCAGCCCCTCCTCCCTCCCTCTCCCTGTTCCACCTCCCTCCCTCCCTCCCTCCCTCCCTCCCTCTCCCTATACCACCTCTCTCTCACTGTACCACCCCTCCCCCCTCCCTCCCTCTCCCTATACCACCTCTATCTCCCTGTACCACCCCTCCTCCCTCCCCTCCCTCTCCCTATACCACCTCTATCTCCCTGTACCACCCCTCCTCCCTCCCTCCCTCTCCCTATACCACCTCTCTCTCCCTGTACCACCCCTCCTCCCTCCCTCCCTCTCCCTGTACCACCCCCTCCTCCCTCCCCCCTCTCCCTATACCACCTCCCTCCCTCTCCCTATACCACCTCCCTCTCCCTGTACCCCTCCCTCCCTCCCTCCCTCCCTCCCTCCCTCCCTCCCTCCCTCCCTCCCTCCCTCCCTCCCTCCCTCCCTCCCTCCCTCCCTCCCTCCCTCCCTCCCTCCCTCTCCCTATACCACCTCTCTCTCCCTGTACCACCCCTCCCTCCCTCCCTCCCTCCCTCCCTCCCTCCCTCCCTCCCTCCCTCCCTCCCTCCCTCCCTCCCTCCCTCCCTCCCTCTCCCTGTACCACACCCTCCTCCCTCCCTCCCTCCCTCTCCCTATACCACCCCCAACCTCCTTCTCTTCAAACTGTCAATCTCCCTATACTGGATCTACCTCTCCCTCAGTGCTATATAATATATTGTCTATGTGGACTGGATAGACTCTATAGTGTTAGATCTCTCTATCTCTCCCTCAGTGCCATATAATATATTATCTCTGTGGACTGGAAATACTCTATAGTGTTAGATCTCTCCTTCAGTGCAATATAATATATTATCTCTGTGGACTGAAAAGACTCTATAGTGTTAGATCTCTCCCTCAGTGCTATATAATATATTATCTCTGTGGACTGAAAATACTCTATAGTGTTAGATCTCTCTATCTCTCCCTCATTGCTATATAATATATTATCTCTGTGGACTGAAAAGACTCTATAGTATTAGAGACAGTTAAGCTAACGTGGGCTAATGTGATTCGCATGAGGTTGTAAGTTACATGAATATTTCTCAGGACAGAGACATATGTGATACTGACAGAATGATTAAATTATTGTTAATCTAACTGCACTGTCCAAGTTACAGTGAAGGAATACCATACTATTGTTTGAGGAGAGTGCACAATTTTGAACATGAAAAGTTATTAATAAACAAATTAGGCACATTTGGGTAGACTTGATACAACATTTTGAACAGAGATGCAATGGTTCATTGGATCAGCCTAACACTTTGCACATGCAGTGCTGCCATCTAGTGGACAACGGCTAAATTGCATCTGGGCTGGAATAATATTTATGGCCTTTCTCTTGCATTTCAAAGATGATAGTACAAAAAAAATACAGAAGAACGTTTGGTATTTTCTTTGTATTATCTTTTACCAGATCTATTGTGTTTTATTTTCCTACATTCCCTTCACATTTACACAAACTTCAAGTGTTTCCTTTCAAATGGTATCAAGAATATGCATATCCTTGCTTCAGGGCCTGAACTACAGGCAGTTAGATTTGGGTATATCAAATACCCAGATCCTTAACAAGAGGTTTTAAGGTTAGGGTTAGATAGGGTCAGTTGAGGTTTTGGTTAGTTAAGGTTAGAGTTAGTTAGGGTTAGTTAGGGTTAGTTAGGGTTAAATAGGGTTAGTTGAGGTTTGGGTTAGTTAAGGTTAGAGTTAGTTAAGGTTAGTTAGGGTTAGTTAAGGTTAGTTATGTTTAGTTAGAGTTAGTTAGGGTTAGTTAAGGTTAGGGTTAGTTAGCGTTAGTTATGGTTAGTTAGCGTTAGTTATGGTTAGTTAGGGTTAGTTAAGGTTGGGGTTAGTTAAGGTTAGGGTTAGTTAAGGTTAGTTATGGATAGTTAAGGTTAGCGTTAGTTAAGGTTATGGTTAGTTAAGGTTAGGGTTAGTTACGGTTAGGGTTACTTAGGGTTAGTTAAGGATAGGGTTAGTTAATGTTGGGGTTAGTTAGGGTTAGTTAAGGCTAGTTAAGGTTAGGGTTAGTTAGGGTTAGTTAAGGTTAGGGTTAGTTAGGGTTAGTTAAGGTTAGGTTAGTTAGGGTTAGTTAAGGTTATGGTTAGTTAAGGTTAGGGTTAGTTACGGTTAGGGTTAGTTAGGGTTAGTTAAGGATAGGGTTAGTTAAGGTTAGGGTTAGTTAGCGTTAGTTAAGGTTATGGTTAGTTAAGGTTAGGGTTAGTTACGGTTAGGGTTAGTTAGGGTTCGTTAAGGATAGGGTTAGTTAAGGTTAGGGTTAGTTAGGGTTAGTTAAGGCTAGTTAAGGTTAGGGTTAGTTAGGGTTAGTTAAGGTTAGGGTTAGTTAGGGTTAGTTAAGGTTAGGGTTAGTTAGGGTTAGTGTCAGCAGTATAATAGAGGAACCCTACTGATCATGGTGGTGCCCCCAGCCAGGGCAGCCTTGGTCCCGTGGTAGAAGTCATCTGAAGGGATCATTCCCAGCTGGGAGGTCTGGAGGCTGGTGTTCACATCGATGCCACCGGGGATCACGATGTGTCCGTAGGCATCAACCGTCTTCACCCCTCCTGGAACTAAAAGGTTCTCACCAATCTGCCTGGTGAGGAGGACACGGGCCATGGTACAGGACAATGGTCACATTTTAACAGCAACAACAGTTTGTGTGTCTGTCTGCCTCTCTGTCTGCCTGCGTCTATATGTCTGTCTGCCTCTCTGTCTGCCTGTCTGTCTGCCTGTGTCTATATGTCGGCCTGCCTCTCTGTCTGCCTCTCTGTCTGCCTGTGTCTATATGTACATCTGCCTCTCTGTCTGCCTCTCTGTCTGCCTGCCTGTCTGCCTGCCTGCTTGTGTCTGCCTGTCTGTCTCTCTGTCTGCCTGCCTGTCTGTCTGCCTGCTTGTGTCTGCCTGTCTGTCTCTCTGTCTGCCTGCCTGTCTGTCTCTCTGTCTGCCTGCCTGTCTGTCTCTCTGTCTGCCTGTGTCTATATGTCCGTCTACCTCTCCGTCTGCCTGTCTCTACATGTCTGTCTGCCTCTCTGCCTGTCTGTCTGCCTATATGTCTGTCTGCCTCTGTCTGCCTCTCCGTCTGCCTGTGTCTATATGTCTGTCTGCCTCTGTGTCTCTGTCTGTGTCTTTGTCTGTATGTATGTGTCAATCTGTCTGTCTGTCTGTCTGTGTGTCTGTGTGTGTGTCAGTGTGTGTGTCAATCTGTCTGTGTGTGTGTGTGTGTGTGTGTGTGTGTGTGTGTGTGTGTGTGTGTGTGTGTGTGTGTGTGTGTGTGTGTGTGTGTGTGTGTGTGTGTGTGTCAGTGTGTGTGTCAATCTGTGTGTGTGTGTGTGTGTGTGTGTGTGTGTGTGTGTGTGTGTGTGTGTGTGTGTGTGTGTGTGTGTGTGTGTGTGTGTGTGTGTGTGTGTGTGTGTGTGTGTGTGTGTGTGTGTGTGTGTGTGTGTCAGTGTGTGTGTCAATCTGTCTGTGTGTGTGTGTGTGTGTGTATCTGTGTGTGTGTATCTGTGTGTGTGTATCTGTGTGTGTTAACAGTAACATCTTACTTGATGGTGCCATCCTCCACATAGATGTCTGCGTAGAACGACTGGTCGTCATTAACAATCTTTCCTCCTTTGATAATGAGGCGATCAGTCTGGGGACACAGGAACCATCAACAGCAGCGAGGAACACAAATACACATGTACATGTTAGTCATTCAACACACACTCTTATCCAGAAGAACTGACAGTTAGTACCATCACCTTAAGGTACCTTGGGGAGACAACCACGTGACTCAGTCATATAAAGACACGTGTTATAAAGCTGCTATCAGAAGGGGCAGTGCAGCTATCAGTAGGGGCAGTGCTGCTATCAGTAGGGGCAGTGCAGCTATCAGTAGGGGCAGTGCTGCTATCAGTAGGGGCAGTGCTGCTATCAGTAGGGGCAGTGCAGTTATCAGTAGGGGAGGTGCTGCTATCAGTAGGGGCAGTGCTGCTATCAGTAGGGGCAGTGCTGCTATCAGTAGGGGCAGTGCTGCTATCAGTAGGGGCAGTGCAGTTATCAGTAGGGGAGGTGCTGCTATCAGTAGGGGAGGTGCAGCTATCAGTAGGGGCAGTGCAGCTATCAGTAGGGGAGGTGCTGCTATCAGTAGGGGAGGTGCTGCTATCAGTAGGGGCAGTGCAGTTATCAGTAGGGGAGGTGCAGCTATCAGTAGGGGCAGTGCAGCTATCAGTAGGGGCAGTGCAGCTATCAGTAGGGGAGGTGCTGCTATCAGTAAGGGCAGTGCAGCTATCAGTAGGGGAGGTGCTGTTATCAGTAGGGCAGGTGCTGTTATCAGTAGGGGAGGTGCTGTTATCAGTAGGGGAGGTGCTGTTATCAGTAGGGGAGGTGCTGTTATCAGTAGGGGAGGTGCTGTTATCAGTAGGGGCAGTGGAGCTATCAGTAGGGGCAGTGCTGCTATCAGTAGGGGAGGTGCTGTTATCAGTAGGGGGGTGCTGCTATAAGTAGGGGCAGTGGAGCTATCAGTAGGGGAGGTGCTGTTATCAGTAGGGGAGGTCCTGTTATCAGTAGGGGCGGTGCTGCTATCAGTAGGGGAGGTCCTGTTATCAGTAGGGGAGGTGCTGTTATCAGTAGGGTGGGTGATGCTATCATTAGGGGAGGTGCTGTTATCAGTAGGGGAGGTGCTGTTATCAGTAGGGGAGGTGCTGCTATCAGTAGGGGAGGTGCTGTTATCAGTAGGGGCAGTGCAGATATAAGTAGGGGCAGTGGAGCTATCAGTAGGGGCGGTGCTGCTATCAGTAGGGATAGTGCAGCTATCAGTAGGGGCAGTGCAGCTATCAGTAGGGGCAATGCAGCTATCAGTAGGGGGGGTGCTGCTATCAGTAGTGGAGGTGCAGCTATCAGTAGGGGCAGTGCAGCTATCAGTAGGGGCAGTGCAGCTATCAGTAGGGGAGGTGCAGCTATCAGTAGGGGCAGTGCTGCTATCATTGGTGGCAGTGCTGCTATCAGTAGGGGCAGTGCTGCTATCAGTAGGGGCAGTGCTGCTATCAGTAGGGGCAGTGCAGCTATCAGTAGGGGCAGTGCAGTTATCAGTAGGGGAGGTGCTGCTATCAGTAGGGGAGGTGCTGCTATCAGTAGGGGAGGTGCTGTTATCAGTAGGGGAGGTGCTGCTATCAGTAGGGGAGGTGCTGTTATCAGTAGGGGCAATGCAGCTATAAGTAGGGGCAGTGGAGCTATCAGTAGGGGTGGTGCTGCTATCAGTAGGGATAGTGCAGCTATCAGTAGGGGCAGTGCAGTTATCAGTAGGGGCAATGCAGCTATCAGTAGGGGGGGTGCTGCTATCAGTAGGGGCAGTGCAGCTATCAGTAGGGGCAGTGCAGCTATCAGTAGGGGAGGTGCAGCTATCAGTAGGGGCAGTGCTGCTATCATTGGTGGCAGTGCTGCTATCAGTAGGGGCAGTGCAGTTATCAGTAGGGGGGTGCTGCTATCAGTAGGGGCAGTGCTGCTATCAGTAGGGGCAGTGCTGCTATCAGTAGGGGCAGTGCTGCTATCAGTAGGGGCAGTGCAGCTATCAGTAGGGGCAGTGCAGCTATCAGTAGGGGCAGTGCAGTTATCAGTAGGGGAGGTGCTGCTATCAGTAGGGGAGGTGCTGCTATCAGTAGGGGAGGTGCAGCAATCAGTAGGGGCAGTGCAGTTATCAGTAGGGGAGGTGCTGCTATCAGTATGGGAGGTGCTGCTATCAGTAGGGGCAGTGCAGTTATCAGTAGGGGAGGTGCAGCTATCAGTAGGGGCAGTGCAGCTATCAGTAGGGGCAGTGCAGCTATCAGTATGGGAGGTGCTGCTATCAGTAGGGGAGGTGCTGTTATCAGTAGGGGAGGTGCTGTTATCAGTAGGGGAGGTGCTGTTATCAGTATGGGCAGTGCAGTTATCAGTAGGGGAGGTGCTGCTATCAGTAGGGGCAGTGCTGCTATCATTAGTGGCAGTGCTGCTATCAGTAGGGGCAGTGCAGTTATCAGTAGGGGGGTGCTGCTATCAGTAGGGGCAGTGCTGCTATCAGTAGGGGCAGTGCTGCTATCAGTAGGGGCAGTGCTGCTATCAGTAGGGGCAGTGCAGCTATCAGTAGGGGCAGTGCAGCTATCAGTAGGGGCAGTGCAGTTATCAGTAGGGGAGGTGCTGCTATCAGTAGGGGAGGTGCTGCTATCAGTAGGGGAGGTGCAGCTATCAGTAGGGGCAGTGCAGTTATCAGTAGGGGAGGTGCTGCTATCAGTAGGGGCAGTGCAGTTATCAGTTGGGGAGGTGCAGCTATCAGTAGGGGCAGTGCAGCTATCAGTAGGGGCAGTGCAGCTATCAGTATGGGAGGTGCTGCTATCAGTAGGGGAGGTGCTGTTATCAGTAGGGGAGGTGCTGTTATCAGTAGGGGAGGTGCTGTTATCAGTATGGGAGGTGCTGTTATCAGTAGGGGCCGTGCAGCTATAAGTAGGGGCAGTGGAGCTATCAGTAGGGGCGGTGCTGCTATCAGTAGGGATAGTGCAGCTATCAGTAGGGGCAGTGCAGCTATCAGTAGGGGCAATGCAGCTATCAGTAGGGGGGGTGCTGCTATCAGTAGGGGAGGTGCTGTTATCAGTAGGGGCAGTGGAGCTATCAGCAGGGGAGGTGCTGCTATCAGTAGGGGAGGTGCTGTTATCAGTAGGGGCAGTGCTGCTATCAGTAGGGGAGGTGCTGCTATCAGTAGGGGAGGTGCTGTTATCAGTAGGGGCAGTGCAGCTATAAGTAGGGGCAGTGGAGCTATCAGTAGGGGCGGTGCTGCTATCAGTAGGGATAGTGCAGCTATCAGTAGGGGCAGTGCAGCTATCAGTAGGGGCAATGCAGCTATCAGTAGGGGGGGTGCTGTATCAGTAGGGGAGGTGCTGTTATCAGTAGGGGCAGTGCAGCTATCAGTAGGGGAGGTGCTGCTATCAGTAGGGGCAGTGAAGCTATCAGTAGGGGCAGTGCAGCTATCAGTAGGGGAGGTGCTGCTATCAATAGGGGCAGTGCAGCTATCAGTAGGGGCAGTGCAGCTATCAGTAGGGGCAGTGCTGCTATCAGTAGGGGCAGTGCTGCTATCAGTAGGGGAGGTGCTCCTATCAATAGGGGCAGTGCTGCTATCAGTAGGGATAGTGCTGCTATCAGTAGGGGCAGTGCTGCTATCAGTAGGGGAGGTGCTGCTATCAGTAGGGGAGGTGCTGTTATCAGTAGGGGCATTGCAGCTATCAGTAGGGGCAGTGCTGCTATCAGTAGGGGAGGTGCTGCTATCAGTAGGGGCAGTGCAGTTATCAGTAGGGGCAGTGCAGCTATCAGTAGGGGCAGTGCTGCTATCAGTAGGGGAGGTGCTGCTATCAGTAGGGGCAGTGCAGTTATCAGTAGGGTCAGTGCAGTTATCAATAGGGGAGGTGCTGCTATCAGTAGGGGAGGTGCAGCTATCAGTAGGGGAGGTGCTGCTATCAGTAGGGGCAGTGCAGTTATCAGTAGGGGAGGTGCTGCTATCAGTAGGGGCAGTGCAGCTATCAGTAGGGGCAGTGCAGCTATCGGTAGGGGCAGTGCAGCAATCAGTAGGGTCAGTGCAGCTATCAGTAGGGGCAGTGCTGCTATCAGTAGGGGCAGTGCAGCTATCAGTAGGGGAGGTGCTGCTATCAGTAGGGGCAGTGCTGCTATCAGTAGGGGCAGTGCAGCTATCAGTAGGGGCAGTGCAGCTATCGGTAGGGGCAGTGCAGTTATCAGTAGGGGCAGTGCAGTTATCAGTAGGGGCAGTGCAGTTATCAGTAGGGGCAGTGCAGTATTCAGTAGGGGCAGTGCAGTTATCAGTAGGGGCAGTGCAGTTATCAGTAGGGGCAGTGCAGTTATCAGTAGGGGCAGTGCAGCTATCAGTAGGGGCAGTGCAGCTATCAGTAGGGGCAGTGCAGTTAACAATAGGGGCAGTGCAGTTAACAATAGGGGCAGTGCAGCTATCAGTAGGGGCAGTGCAGCTATCGGTAGGGGCAGTGCAGCAATCAGTAGGGTCAGTGCAGCTATCAGTAGGGGCAGTGCTGCTATCAGTAGGGGCAGTGCAGCTATCAGTAGGGGAGGTGCTGCTATCAGTAGGGGCAGTGCTGCTATCAGTAGGGGCAGTGCATCTATCAGTAGGGGCAGTGCAGCTATCGGTAGGGGCAGTGCAGTTATCGGTAGGGGCAGTGCCGTTATCAGTAGGGGCAGTGCAGTTATCAGTAGGGGCAGTGCAGTTATCAGTAGGGGCAGTGCAGTATTCAGTAGGGGCAGTGCAGTTATCAGTAGGGGCAGTACAGTTATCAGTAGGGGCAGTGCAGTTATCAGTAGGGGCAGTGCAGCTATCAGTAGGGGCAGTGCAGTTAACAATAGGGGCAGTGCAGTTATCAGTAGGGGCAGTGCAGTTATCAGTAGGGGCAGTGCAGTTATCAGTAGGGGCAGTGCAGCTATCAGTAGGGGCAGTGCAGTTAACAATAGGGGCAGTGCAGTTAACAATAGGGGCAGTGCAGTTATCAGTAGGGGCAGTGCAGCTATCAGTAGGGGAGGTGCAGTTATCAGTAGGGGCAGTGCAGCTATCAGTAGGAGAGGTGCTGCTATCAGTAGGGGCAGTGCAGCTATCAGTAGGGGCAGTGCAGCTATCGGTAGGGGCAGTGCAGTTATCGGTAGGGGCAGTGCAGTTATCAGTAGGTGCAGTGCAGTTATCAGTAGGGGCAGTGCAGTTATCAGTAGGGGCAGTGCAGTATTCAGTAGGGGCAGTGCAGTTATCAGTAGGGGCAGTGCAGTTATCAGTAGGGGCAGTGCAGCTATCAGTAGGGGCAGTGCAGCTATCAGTAGGGGCAGTGCAGCTATCAGTAGGGGCTGTGCAGCTATCAGTAGGGGCAGTGCAGCTATCAGTAGGGGCAGTGCTGCTATCAGTAGGGGCAGTGCAGTTATCAGTAGGGGCAGTGCAGCTATCAGTAGGGGCAGTGCAGTTATCAGTAGGGGCAGTGCTGCTATCAGTAGGGGCAGTGCAGCTATCAGTAGGGGCAGTGCAGCTATCAGTAGGGGAGGTGCAGTTATCAGTAGTGGAGGTGCAGTTATCAGTAGGGGCAGTGCAGCTATCAGTAGGGGAGGTGCTGCTAAGACCAGACAAGTGTTATAAAGCAGCTATCTGCAGAAGCTACACTGTATAAGCTACACTGCAAAACCTACACTGCAAAAGCTACGCTGCATAAGCTACACTGCATAAGCTAAACTGAACAAGCTAGCCTGTAGAGGCTACACTACATGCTGTAGAAGTTACACTGTAGATGTTACACTGGCGGTAAAAAACAGCATGTTGCAGGAGTCAGTTGAGTTCATTGTAACCAATCATCAGTAGCATCCTCCCACCACCCCCCACCAGAACTCCACCACCCACCAGACCACCACCACCTACCAGACCTCTACCACCCACCAGACATCCACCACCCACCAGACCTCCACCACCCACCAGACCTCCACCACCCACCAGACCTCCACCACCCACCAGACATCCACCACCCACCAGACCTCCACCACCCACCCACCAGACCTCCACCACCACCAACCAGACCACCACCACCCACCAGACCTCCAGCGTCTAGGCCCAGCCCCTGCTTCCTACGAGCCACCATAACCGCCCTCCACCAGCCCCTCTCTCCATACTCCCATCCAGCTCCAGTCACTCCCCCTCTCTCCCTTCCCTTCTCCCCCAGCTCTAGCTCCAGTCACTCCCCCTCTCTCCATACTCCCATCCAGCTCCAGTCACTCCCCCTCTCTCCATACTCCCATCCAGCTCCAGTCACTCCCCCTCTCTCCATACTCCCATCCAGCTCCAGTCACTCCCCCTCTCTCCTTTCCCTTCTCCCCCAGCTCCAGTCACTCCCCCTCGTTCCTTTCCCTTCTCCCCCAGCTCCAGTCACTCCCCCTCTCTCCTTTCCCTTCTTCCCCTTAGATCCAGTCACTCCCCCTCTCTCCTTTCCCTTCTCCCCCAGCTCCAGTCACTCCCCCTCTCTCCTTTCCCTTCTCCCCCAGCTCTAGCCCCAGTCACTCTCTCCCCTCCCCTCTCTCCCAGCTCCAGTCACTCCTCCTCTCTCCTTTCCCTTCTCCTCCAGCTCCAGTCACTCCTCCTCTCTCCTTTCCCTTCTCCTCCAGCTCCAGTCACACCTCCTCTCTCCTTTCCCTTCTCCTCCAGCTCCAGTCACTCCCCCTCTCTCCTTTCCCTTCTCCCCCAGCTCTAGCCCCAGTCACTCTCTCCCCTCCCCTCTCTCCCAGCTCCAGTCACTCCTCCTCTCTCCTTTCCCTTCTCCTCCAGCTCCAGTCACTCCTCCTCTCTCCTTTCCCTTCTCCTCCAGCTCCAGTCACACCTCCTCTCTCCTTTCCCTTCTCCTCCAGCTCCAGTCACTCCCCCTCTCTCCTTTCCCTTCTCCCCCAGCTCTAGCCCCAGTCACTCTCTCCCCTCCCCTCTCTCCCAGCTCCAGTCACTCCTCCTCTCTCCTTTCCCTTCTCCTCCAGCTCCAGTCACTCCCCCTCTCTCCTTTCCCTTCTCCCCCAGCTCTAGCCCCAGTCACTCTCTCCCCTCCCCTCTCTCCTCCCTTCTTCCCCAACTCTAGCCCCAGTCACTCTCTCCTCTCCCTTGGCACGGGGTCTCAAACGAGGAGAGGGGAGAGGGAACTACAATGCCCTCTCTAAAGGCTGTTCCCCCGCCAGCTAGTACTGCCTCTGCTGCTGCCACCATGGCCTCAGTTTACACTATGATCACATCAGTCATAGGACAAGGTCAACGGGGAGTGAACGTAGGGTGTATAAACAGTAGCACAATGCTTTAGTGAGCACTAATACAATATTATAATGTCAACTAGCTGATCCATAGACCGAGCAGTGGTGGATCCTTTACCAGTGGATGGAGAGAGACCCTGTTAACAATGAGGTTCTCAGTGAGTTTAGATGGAGAGAGACCCTGTTAACAATGAGGTTCTCAGTGAGTTTAGATGGAGAGAGACCCTGTTAACAATGAGGTTCTCAGTGAGTTTAGATGGAGAGAGACCCTGTTAACAATGAGGTTCTCAGGGAGTTTAGATGGAGAGAGACCCTGTTAACAATGAGGTTCTCAGGGAGTTTAGATGGAGAGAGACCCTGTTAACAATGAGGTTCTCAGTGAGTTTAGATGGAGAGAGACCCTGTTAACAATGAGGTTCTCAGTGAGTTTAGATGGAGAGAGACCCTGTTAACAATGAGGTTCTCAGTGAGTTTAGATGGAGAGATACCATGTTAACAATGAGGTTCTCAGTGAGTTTAGATGGAGAGAGACCCTGTTAACAATGAGGTTCTCAGTGAGTTTAGATGGAGAGAGACCCTGTTAACAATGAGGTTCTCAGTGAGTTTAGATGGAGAGAGACCCTGTTAACAATGAGGTTCTCAGTGAGTTTAGATGGAGAGAGACCCTGTTAACAATGAGGTTCTCAGTGAGTTTAGATGGAGAGATACCATGTTAACAATGAGGTTCTCAGGGAGTTTAGATGGAGAGAGACCCTGTTAACAATGAGGTTCTCAGTGAGTTTAGATGGAGAGAGACCCTGTTAACAATGAGGTTCTCAGTGAGTTTAGATGGAGAGAGACCCTGTTAACAATGAGGTTCTCAGGGAGTTTAGATGGAGAGAGACCCTGTTAACAATGAGGTTCTCAGGGAGTTTAGATGGAGAGAGACCCTGTTAACAATGAGGTTCTCAGTGAGTTTAGATGGAGAGAGACCCTGTTAACAATGAGGTTCTCAGTGAGTTTAGATGGAGAGAGACCCTGTTAACAATGAGGTTCTCAGTGAGTTTAGATGGAGAGAGACACTGTTAACAATGAGGTTCTCAGTGAGTTTAGATGGAGAGAGACCCTGTTAACAATGAGGTTCTCAGGGAGTTTAGATGGAGAGAGACCCTGTTAACAATGAGGTTCTCAGTGAGTTTAGATGGAGAGAGACACTGTTAACAATGAGGTTCTCAGTGAGTTTAGATGGAGAGAGACCCTGTTAACAATGAGGTTCTCAGGGAGTTTAGATGGAGAGAGACCCTGTTAACAATGAGGTTCTCAGTGAGTTTAGATGGAGAGAGACCCTGTTAACAATGAGGTTCTCAGTGAGTTTAGATGGAGAGAGACCCTTTTAACAATGAGGTTCTCAGTGAGTTTAGATGGAGAGAGACCCTGTTAACAATGAGGTTCTCAGTGAGTTTAGATGGAGAGAGACCCTGTTAACAATGAGGTTCTCAGTGAGTTTAGATGGAGAGAGACCCTGTTAACAATGAGGTTCTCAGTGAGTTTAGATGGAGAGAGACCCTGTTAACAATGAGGTTCTCAGTGAGTTTAGATGGAGAGAGACCCTGTTAACAATGAGGTTCTCAGTGAGTTTAGATGGAGAGAGACCCTGTTAACAATGAGGTTCTCAGTGAGTTTAGATGGAGAGAGACCCTGTTAACAATGAGGTTCTCAGGGAGTTTAGATGGAGAGAGACCCTGTTAACAATGAGGTTCTCAGTGAGTTTAGATGGAGAGAGACCCTGTTAACAATGAGCTTCTCAGTGAGTTTAGATGGAGAGAGACCCTGTTAACAATGAGGTTCTCAGTGAGTTTAGATGGAGAGAGACCCTGTTAACAATGAGGTTCTCAGGGAGTTTAGATGGAGAGAGACCCTGTTAACAATGAGGTTCTCAGGGAGTTTAGATGGAGAGAGACCCTGTTAACAATGAGGTTCTCAGTGAGTTTAGATGGAGAGAGACCCTGTTAACAATGAGGTTCTCAGTGAGTTTAGATGGAGAGAGACCCTGTTAACAATGAGGTTCTCAGTGAGTTTAGATGGAGAGAGACCCTGTTAACAATGAGGTTCTCAGGGAGTTTAGATGGAGAGAGACCCTGTTAACAATAAGGTTCTCAGGGAGTTTAGATGGAGAGAGACCCTGTTAACAATGAGGTTCTCAGTGAGTTTAGATGGAGAGAGACCCTGTTAACAATGAGCTTCTCAGTGAGTTTAGATGGAGAGAGACCCTGTTAACAATGAGGTTCTCAGTGAGTTTAGATGGAGAGAGACCCTGTTAACAATGAGGTTCTCAGTGAGTTTAGATGGAGAGAGACCCTGTTAACAATGAGGTTCTCAGTGAGTTTAGATGGAGAGAGACCCTGTTAACAATGAGGTTCTCAGGGAGTTTAGATGGAGAGAGACCCTGTTAACAATGAGGTTCTCAGGGAGTTTAGATGGAGAGAGACCCTGTTAACAATGAGGTTCTCAGTGAGTTTAGATGGAGAGAGACCCTGTTAACAATGAGCTTCTCAGTGAGTTTAGATGGAGAGAGACCCTGTTAACAATGAGGTTCTCAGTGAGTTTAGATGGAGAGAGACCCTGTTAACAATGAGGTTCTCAGTGAGTTTAGATGGAGAGAGACCCTGTTAACAATGAGGTTCTCAGGGAGTTTAGATGGAGAGAGACCCTGTTAACAATGAGGTTCTCAGGGAGTTTAGATGGAGAGAGACCCTGTTAACAATGAGGTTCTCAGTGAGTTTAGATGGAGAGAGACCCTGTTAACAATGAGGTTCTCAGTGAGTTTAGATGGAGAGAGACCCTGTTAACAATGAGGTTCTCAGTGAGTTTAGATGGAGAGAGACCCTGTTAACAATGAGGTTCTCAGGGAGTTTAGATGGAGAGAGACCCTGTTAACAATGAGGTTCTCAGGGAGTTTAGATGGAGAGAGACCCTGTTAACAATGAGGTTCTCAGTGAGTTTAGATGGAGAGAGACCCTGTTAACAATGAGCTTCTCAGTGAGTTTAGATGGAGAGAGACCCTGTTAACAATGAGGTTCTCAGTGAGTTTAGATGGAGAGAGACCCTGTTAACAATGAGGTTCTCAGTGAGTTTAGATGGAGAGAGACCCTGTTAACAATGAGGTTCTCAGTGAGTTTAGATGGAGAGAGACCCTGTTAACAATGAGCTTCTCAGTGAGTTTAGATGGAGAGAGACCCTGTTAACAATGAGGTTCTCAGTGAGTTTAGATGGAGAGAGACCCTGTTAACAATGAGGTTCTCAGTGAGTTTAGATGGAGAGAGACCCTGTTAACAATGAGGTTCTCAGGGAGTTTAGATGGAGAGAGACCCTGTTAACAATGAGGTTCTCAGTGAGTTTAGATGGAGAGAGACCCTGTTAACAATGAGGTTCTCAGTGAGTTTAGATGGAGAGAGACCCTGTTAACAATGAGGTTCTCAGTGAGTTTAGATGGAGAGAGACCCTGTTAACAATGAGGTTCTCAGTGAGTTTAGATGGAGAGAGACCCTGTTAACAATGAGGTTCTCAGTGAGTTTAGATGGAGAGAGACCCTGTTAACAATGAGGTTCTCAGTGAGTTTAGATGGAGAGAGACCCTGTTAACAATGAGGTTCTCAGTGAGTTTAGATGGAGAGAGACCCTGTTAACAATGAGGTTCTCAGTGAGTTTAGATGGAGAGAGACCCTGTTAACAATGAGGTTCTCAGGGAGTTTAGATGGAGAGAGACCCTGTTAACAATGAGGTTCTCAGTGAGTTTAGATGGAGAGAGACCCTGTTAACAATGAGGTTCTCAGTGAGTTTAGATGGAGAGAGACCCTGTTAACAATGAGGTTCTCAGTGAGTTTAGATGGAGAGAGACCCTGTTAACAATGAGGTTCTCAGGGAGTTTAGATGGAGAGAGACCCTTTTAACAATGAGGTTCTCAGTGAGTTTAGATGGAGAGAGACCCTGTTAACAATGAGGTTCTCAGTGAGTTTAGATGGAGAGAGACCCTGTTAACAATGAGGTTCTCAGGGAGTTTAGATGGAGAGAGACCCTGTTAACAATGAGGTTCTCAGTGAGTTTAGATGGAGAGAGACCCTGTTAACAATGAGGTTCTCAGTGAGTTTAGATGGAGAGAGACCCTGTTAACAATGAGGTTCTCAGTGAGTTTAGATGGAGAGAGACCCTGTTAACAATGAGGTTCTCAGTGAGTTTAGATGGAGAGAGACCCTGTTAACAATGAGGTTCTCAGTGAGTTTAGATGGAGAGAGACCCTGTTAACAATGAGGTTCTCCGTGAGTTTAGATGGAGAGAGACCCTGTTAACAATGAGGTTCTCAGTGAGTTTAGATGGAGAGAGACCCTGTTAACAATGAGGTTCTCAGTGAGTTTAGATGGAGAGAGACCCTGTTAACAATGAGGTTCTCAGGGAGTTTAGATGGAGAGAGACCCTGTTAACAATGAGGTTCTCAGTGAGTTTAGATGGAGAGAGACCCTGTTAACAATGAGGTTCTCAGTGAGTTTAGATGGAGAGAGACCCTGTTAACAATGAGGTTCTCAGTGAGTTTAGATGGAGAGAGACCCTGTTAACAATGAGGTTCTCAGTGAGTTTAGATGGAGAGAGACCCTGTTAACAATGAGGTTCTCAGTGAGTTTAGATGGAGAGAGACCCTGTTAACAATGAGGTTCTCCGTGAGTTTAGATGGAGAGAGACCCTGTTAACAATGAGGTTCTCAGTGAGTTTAGATGGAGAGAGACAGCCAGCCAGCCAGTTATAGTGACAGACAGACAGACAGACAGACAGACAGACAGACAGACAGACAGACAGACAGACAGACAGACAGAGACAGACAGAGACAGACAGAGACAGACAGACAGACAGACAGACAGACAGACAGACCCTGATGGGAAAGACAACAGTGAAGCCATAATGTAAAGTGACAGATCCACAGAGAGCCATGACACCAGAGGGACACCAGAGGGCTACACTCTAGGACTTCACAGTTTCGGTTCAGAGTTACTGCTGCTACTGGTTGACAAAAAAACCCATTGCACTCTAAAAGATATCTGGGATAAAAACAACCCAATTTGGGTAACTATTGGACAGAACACACATTGGGTTATTGTGACCCAGCCAGTTGGGTCACAAAAACCCCATTGTTTTCTTTAAGAGGAACCAGGTTGGGTTGTTGATGCAGGGTTACTGAGCTGTGATCCATCGGGTCGGATCAGAACACTGGGAGAGTAAATGTCATTCCAGTCCATCTGTTCTGTTGTCTTGTCAACACATGTTAATGTTGAGCACTGACACTTCTGGGGCTGTTATAAGGCTTACACAAGAGTATGAGGTCCTTATAGTGCCTATTGCTTGTTACAGATTTGTTAAAATATTTAAATAATAATATAATTAAATGTATAATAAAATATGTAATAGGCAAAAATATTGAAGGATAATTGAAATTTGCAGTGTACAAACTCAACATGACAAATACGAATGGCATTTACTCTTACGGGTGGCCAAAAATAACTCTGAAAACCAAGCCCCCCTAATAGGCAAATGCCTTTGGATTACCTAAACCTGGGTTAATTTAACCATCGAATGCGTTTTTATTGCCATGCTATTTTCAGGAAGTATGGCCTATTGGGGGCGTGGCTTTCAGATAGGTCTTGTTGAACATTCCGAAAGAGTAAATGTCATTCCTGTTCATCATGTTATGTTTTGTACACTGCTAATTAAAAATGTCCTTCAATATTTTTTGAACATTGCATATTTTAATATACAGTTAATAACATGATTATTTAAATATCATAACGAAGTGGTAACTTTCCAACATTGGGATATGCATATGCACCTGTGGCACTCATTTTGTGTAGGTCTCGTTAAACTTCAAGTGTCTGTGCTCAACCTAAACACGTGTCGACAAGACAACAGAACAGATGATCGGAATGACATTTACTCTCACGGGTGGCCTAAAATAACTATCTGAGAGCCACACCCCCTACTAATCCATACCTCCAGTCTTCTGATCTGGCCCAATGGGTCATAGCTCAATAACCCAACTAAGTGCTCAACTGGCTGGGTCAAAAATAATACCATGTGTATTCTGTCCGATTTTTACCCTGTGTTGTTTTTATTAACGCAGGTTTGTTTTTAGAATGTGACTGGTAGACAGACTGAGGGATGGACAGACGGACAGACAGACACATGGGCGTACGGGCAGACAGGCCTACATGCAGACAGGCAGGCAGGTAGAGACACAGAACGACAGACAGATAGAGAGACAGGCAGATAGACAGACACGACCACAGAAGAACAGACAGTAAGCTACCACCAGTGCCTCCCATACAGAAAGAGTGTAACCGGGGAACAGCAATTATCATTTCTCTCACACTGGTATTTTGGTTACAGTTAGGAATTATGGCAGTCTTAATGTCTGTATTGATTTTAGTCATGTAGCCTTTTTAATGGCTTCATATTCAACTGCTGCTCGTCAAAAATGGGGAGAATAATTCCAAAGGAGGAGAATCTGGGTCATGCCGGTTAAAGGAGCGGCCCTGTACTGTATGTAGGCTTTGCATCAGCCAGACCACTGTGTCAAATTGCCCGGAAGGATTCAGTGTGGCTTCGCCAACTACGCCCCGTCTCTGTTGCTATGGCGTACAACTGTGCTCCCTTCATCCGCATGGATGAATCTGACCCGTTTTAACGACAAGGGGAAACCTTCCGCAGGAGACATAGAGGCTCTCGGTGACTCAGACAGACCGTTTCGGCTGCAAGATGTCCATGGTTTGATGGTTAACGATATAGGCTGTCGTGGTCACTTAGAAATGCATCTCAGAGACGTTTGAGATCTTTGTTGAGTCTTTTCAATGGAAAACATTTATTGGACGATATTATATGCAATTGAAATCTATTATTTGGCCGGATTCTGCATGCCATTCAATTAAATCACTGACTGAAATGTGGGGACATGCGACAATGCGAGACAGCTCTCTGATCAGTCCACAGCGGCCGGCGCCGCCATGATCAATTCACTACAATTTATTGTTCGCCTATATTATATAGACTCTGTGTGTTTTACTTGTATTTGCAGCGAGAAAACGTCTTGACATGACCAGGACGGAACAGACATTCGATGCCAAGAGAGTATCTTGTTCGGGCTTTGATATTGTGAAGTCTGTAGGCTAAAGCAGTAGCCGGTAGTTGCGTGCGTGTGTGATTCAAATACGATTTATCACACCATTACCTTTTTTCTCTTGCAATCGATAAATAATACCGGTGTGTGGGGCGACAAACGTATATACCTACCGATGAACGAGGAGTGCCTACCGACAAACGGGGAATGTTCTTCTTGCCTTGGTAAGACATGCCGGCCGGTGTAGCGGTTCAATGGGAGGCTGAGCGTTGATTCCCGACGTTTCAAAGAACACGAGAAACGGATTTTTCACCGCTTGGTAGCCTATTTCCTCGCTTTAATAAAATCCGTCGTCGGAGCCAATTTCTGTAATCTAATTTACACTATCCTACTGGTCAGATTGTGTGAATATAGGAATATACCGACAAAAATAATAGAAACAATATGTTCTAGGTTACCGTTACTTTGTTAGTGCTGTCGCGCACCAGTCAGAGTCCTCCCTTCAACAATACATCCGGCTGCCTCGCGCACCATCTGCTCGTTTAATATTCCAGACACATCACATCCTACCAGTTACTGGCTGGCATCACACATCCTACCGCTAATAGGGGCTAGGCAGGCATCCTGGCAGGCTTTTACCCTACACAGCCACAAAAATTTAGTGGCCACTTAAAACCCGTGTTCTTGATAAAACTCGGGGCCTGTTACCAGTGGGAGCAGCCAGGTGTTGAAATCACAGATACAAATGTGAGATCTCTTTCTTTAGGCCATGGGCAACCAATGGGCAGAATAATGGTCATTTCAGTACCATGCCCATTGGGACAGCTCCTTTTGGCTAAACATTGATCTAGCTTAGAATAGCCTAAACATAGCCTGGGCTATACATGATCAATTAATTACATATCAATTAGATTGTGTTAGGTTAACTTCCTCCATAAAGATATACGTTCAAAACACGGAGAGAAAAAAATATATGATTTGTAAATGGACTTTTAACATGTTGTCAATTCAGGCACCGCACAATATAACATATCTTCCACAGGGGAAAATAAATCTGTGGTGGATTTACCTGCCGTTTTCCATTGTGCTCACGGTTGTGTCCAGGTCCAGTCTGGTAAACGATTTGACCCCGGGAGGAGCCGGTTTCGGACCCAACTGCTCTGTCTCCACTTGGTCTGGTCTCACTGACCGACGAGAAGTTACTCACACTCCCGGTGTCACTGAAAGTATCCGACCAGCATTTCTCCTCGTTCTTAATCTTAACATGTCGTCTCACAGACTGGGGGCTGCTGTTGTACGACTCAAAATGTAAAGTTTTATTCTCATAAGCGCCTTCCACGTTGCAGAACATGCCGCCGAATTTGACCCTGGGTTTCGGGCTGTCTGTCCCCAGTCTAGACAGCAACGACCCTTCATCGTCACTATCTCTTGGGAGACGTTTCCTCTCTGCCATGGCCAATAACTATTCTTATTCTCAGAAAGAAAGAAATTAAAACGTTTGTGAAAAATATCCAAAGTTGTCCCAAGTAAAAGCTAGGAGTTAATTCCCCTTTTAAGTAGCCCTACTATAGCAGAGGACTTGGTTAGTCAAGTGACTAGAGGAGCTGTCTACTGGGGCGTGGTCCTGAAATAACCACAGTACAATACTCTTACTGGGAGAAAGATATGACAGGCGACCAGGGGAACTACGGGAGGTCTTGTTCTCATGGGCATGAAATGTTGATATGGGTTCATCGCCATTAGTGAAATCCAATCGGGAGTCTTCAACTTCCACACCGAGACGCTGATTACTGTAATGGAACGATGACATACTGTCATTTGTTGAATAATAATTCACAAATGTCTGAGAATGTGGGGGGTGTAGTTAGCCTACACACTTGAATGCACACTCAGATCACTTAACGCTGAATGCGTTTGTGTTTTGCCCGTGGCCCAGGGACGCAGTTATAATGTGTGGTAGACCCGCTGGATGACTGGTTTTACACGACAGACTAAGTTAGCTGGCTAGACTATCTAAACTTCTAGTAATCATGGTCAAATAACCGGACATTGATTTTGTTAATCACTCAGATATTATATTTAAAACATTTTTCTCTGCAAAATTAGTAGAATTCCATGAAATGGGTTATACAATTGCTAAATCTTCCCAATGTGCCATGGGAAACAATGTAAAATTGCAGCAAAGTTGCTTTAAGATTTAAGATGTAACATTTTCTCTATGCCCCGTGGCAAAGTGTAGAATTGAGGCAAATTAAGTCTAACATGCAGACTAGCCGGGGCGCATTCGCGTGCGCCCTCGCGCGCATGTTGATTTTGTCCATCCACAACAGACACGATCAGGACACGCAGGTTGAAATATCAACACGAACTCTGAAGCAACTATATTCATTAGTGGACAGGTCTAAAAGCAGTAAACATTTATGGCCATTTAGCATCTGTAGCTTCCTGTTGTTCATTTGTCCTGATATCAACATGTGTGGCTCCACCCCCATCAAAGATGCCTTTCCCTGGTATACAACATTTCAACATGATTTGATAATTAACATTCCCGTGTAAACAACCCAACTACTCAAACATCTAAGGCGAGGGTTAGAGTCACACACACACACACACACGCGCACACACACGCATGCACGCAAACACACACACACACACACACACACACACACACACACACACACACACACACACACACACACACACACACACACACACACACACACACACACACACACACACACACACACACACACACACACACACACACACACACACTTCCACGTCTTAGACATCACAGAGAGCAGGCATGGCTGTGGGGTAACTGCGTATTAGTCTTAGACATTAGGGCATGTGAGGTCACAGTGTGGCTGAGAGAGTCTGCATGTTTCTGAGATGCCCTCTGGCAGAGACCTACATTTTACAAAAACATTCCTCCACCTCCCTCTACTCCTCCTGACCACTAGCTTCTCTCCTGTTAGAGGACTTACTGTGTTAGGGCTGTGGATTCTCTCACAGAGTGTTAGGGCTGTGGATTCACTCACAGAGGTCGTACTGTGTTAGGGCTGTGGATTCTCTCACAGAGGTCGTACTGTGTTAGGGCTGTGGATTCTCTCACAGAGGTCATACTGTGTTAGGGCTGTGGATTCTCTCACAGAGGTCGTACTGTGTTAGGGCTGTGGATTCTCTCACAGAGGTCATACTGTGTTAGGGCTGTGGATTCTCTCACAGAGGTCATACTGTGTTAGGGCTGTGGATTCTCTCACAGAGTGTTAGGGCTGTGGATTCTCTCACAGAGTGTTAGGGCTGTGGATTCTCTCACAGAGGTCATACTGTGTTAGGGCTGTGGATTCACTCACAGAGGTCATACTGTGTTAGGGCTGTGGATTCACTCACAGAGGTCATACTGTGTTAGGGCTGTGGATTCACTCACAGAGTGTTAGGGCTGTGGATTCTCTCACAGAGGTCGTACTGTGTTAGGGCTGTGGATTCTCTCACAGAGGTCATACTGTGTTAGGGCTGTGGATTCACTCACAGAGTGTTAGGGCTGTGGATTCACTCACAGAGTGTTAGGGCTGTGGATTCTCTCACAGAGGTCATACTGTGTTAGGGCTGTGGATTCTCTCACAGAGGTCATACTGTGTTAGGGCTGTGGATTCTCTCACAGAGTGTTAGGACTGTGGATTCACTCACAGAGTGTTAGGGCTGTGGATTCTCTCACAGAGGTCGTACTGTGTTAGGGCTGTGGATTCACTCACAGAGTGTTAGGGCTGTGGATTCACTCACAGAGTGTTAGGGCTGTGGATTCTCTCACAGAGGTCATACTGTGTTAGGGCTGTGGATTCACTCACAGAGTGTTAGGGCTGTGGATTCACTCACAGAGTGTTAGGGCTGTGGATTCTCTCATAGAGTGTTAGGGCTGTGGATTCACTCACAGAGTGTTAGGGCTGTGGATTCTCTCACAGAGTGTTAGGGCTGTGGATTCTCTCACAGAGTGTTAGGGCTGTGGATTCACTCACAGAGTGTTAGGGCTACGGATTCACTCACAGAGTGTTAGGGCTGTGGATTCACTCACAGAGTGTTAGGGCTGTGGATTCACTCACAGAGGACATACTGTGTTAGGGCTGTGGATTCACTCACAGAGTGTTAGGGCTGTGGATTCACTCACAGAGGTCATACTGTGTTAGGACTGTGGATTCTCTCACAGAGGTCATACTGTGTTAGGGCTGTGGATTCTCTCACAGAGGTCGTACTGTGTTAGGGCTGTGGATTCTCTCACAGAGTGTTAGGGCTGTGGATTCACTCACAGAGGTCATACTGTGTTAGTGCTGTGGATTCTCTCACAGAGTGTTAGGGCTGTGGATTCACTCACAGAGGTCATACTGTGTTAGGGCTGTGGATTCACTCACAGAGGTCATACTGTGTTAGGGCTGTGGATTCTCTCACAGAGTGTTAGGGCTGTGGATTCTCTCACAGAGTGTTAGGGCTGTGGATTCACTCACAGAGGTCATACTGTGTTAGGGCTGTGGATTCTCTCACAGAGTGTTAGGGCTGTGGATTCACTCACAGAGGTCATACTGTGTTAGGGCTGTGGATTCTCTCACAGAGTGTTAGGGCTGTGGATTCTCTCACAGAGTGTTAGGGCTGTGGATTCTCTCACAGAGTGTTAGGGCTGTGGATTCACTCACAGAGGTCATACTGTGTTAGGGCTGTGGATTCTCTCACAGAGGTCATACTGTGTTAGGGCTGTGGATTCTCTCACAGAGGTCGTACTGTGTTAGTGCTGTGGATTCTCTCACAGAGGTCATACTGTGTTAGGGCTGTGGATTCTCTCACAGAGGTCATACTGTGTTAGGACTGTGGATTCTCTCACAGAGGTCGTACTGTGTTAGGGCTGTGGATTCACTCACAGAGTGTTAGGGCTGTGGATTCTCTCACAGAGTGTTAGGGCTGTGGATTCTCTCACAGAGGTCATACTGTGTTAGTGCTGTGGATTCTCTCACAGAGGTCATACTGTGTTAGGGCTGTGGATTCTCTCACAGAGGTCATACTGTGTTAGGGCTGTGGATTCTCTCACAGAGGTCGTACTGTGTTAGGGCTGTGGATTCTCTCACAGAGTGTTAGGGCTGTGGATTCTCTCACAGAGTGTTAGGGCTGTGGATTCTCTCACAGAGTGTTAGGGCTGTGGATTCTCTCACAGAGGTCATACTGTGTTAGGGCTGTGGATTCACTCACAGAGGTCGTACTGTGTTAGGGCTGTGGATTCACTCACAGAGTGTTAGGGCTGTGGATTCTCTCACAGAGGTCATACTGTGTTAGGGCTGTGGATTCACTCACAGAGGTCATACTGTGTTAGGGCTGTGGATTCTCTCACAGAGGTCATACTGTGTTAGGGCTGTGGATTCACTCACAGAGGTCGTACTGTGTTAGGGCTGTGGATTCACTCACAGAGGTCATACTGTGTTAGGACTGTGGATTCACTCACAGAGGTCATACTGTGTTAGAGCTGTGGATTCTCTCACAGAGGTCATACTGTGTTAGGACTGTGGATTCTCTCACAGAGGTCGTACTGTGTTAGGACTGTGGATTCACTCACAGAGGTCATACTGTGTTAGGGCTGTGGATTCTCTCACAGAGGTCATACTGTGTTAGGGCTGTGGATTCACTCACAGAGGTCATACTGTGTTAGGGCTGTGGATTCTCTCACAGAGGTCGTACTGTGTTAGGGCTGTGGATTCACTCACAGAGGTCATACTGTGTTAGGGCTGTGGATTCACTCACAGAGTGTTAGGGCTGTGGATTCTCTCACAGAGGTCATACTGTGTTAGGGCTGTGGATTCTCTCACAGAGGTCGTACTGTGTTAGGGCTGTGGATTCACTCACAGAGTGTTAGGGCTGTGGATTCTCTCACAGAGGTCATACTGTGTTAGGGCTGTGGATTCTCTCACAGAGGTCGTACTGTGTTAGGGCTGTGGATTCTCTCACAGAGGTCGTACTGTGTTAGGGCTGTGGATTCACTCACAGAGTGTTAGGGCTGTGGATTCTCTCACAGAGTGTTAGGGCTGTGGATTCACTCACAGAGGTCGTACTGTGTTAGGGCTGTGGATTCACTCACAGAGTGTTAGGGCTGTGGATTCTCTCACAGAGTGTTAGGGCTGTGGATTCACTCACAGAGGTCGTACTGTGTTAGTGCTGTGGATTCACTCACAGAGGTCGTACTGTGTTAGTGCTGTGGATTCACTCACAGAGGTCGTACTGTGTTAGGACTGTGGATTCTCTCACAGAGGTCATACTGTGTTAGGGCTGTGGATTCACTCACAGAGTGTTAGGGCTGTGGATTCTCTCACAGAGGTCGTACTGTGTTAGGGCTGTGGATTCACTCACAGAGGTCATACTGTGTTAGGGCTGTGGATTCACTCACAGAGGTCATACTGTGTTAGGGCTGTGGATTCACTCACAGAGGTCATACTGTGTTAGGGCTGTGGATTCTCTCACAGAGGTCATACTGTGTTAGGGCTGTGGATTCTCTCACAGAGGTCATACTGTGTTAGTGCTGTGGATTCACTCACAGAGGTCATACTGTGTTAGGGCTGTGGATTCTCTCACAGAGGTCATACTGTGTTAGAGCTGTGGATTCTCTCACAGAGGTCATACTGTGTTAGGGCTGTGGATTCTCTCACAGAGGTCGTACTGTGTTAGAGCTGTGGATTCACTCACAGAGGTCGTACTGTGTTAGGGCTGTGGATTCACTCACAGAGTGTTAGGGCTGTGGATTCTCTCACAGAGGTCGTACTGTGTTAGGGCTGTGGATTCACTCACAGAGTGTTAGGGCTGTGGATTCTCTCACAGAGGTCATACTGTGTTAGAGCTGTGGATTCTCTCACAGAGGTCATACTGTGTTAGAGCTGTGGATTCACTCACAGAGGTCGTACTGTGTTAGGGCTGTGGATTCACTCACAGAGTGTTAGGGCTGTGGATTCTCTCACAGAGGTCGTACTGTGTTAGGGCTGTGGATTCACTCACAGAGGTCGTACTGTGTTAGGGCTGTGGATTCTCTCACAGAGGTCGTACTGTGTTAGGGCTGTGGATTCTCTCACAGAGGTCGTACTGTGTTAGGGCTGTGGATTCTCTCACAGAGGTCGTACTGTGTTAGGGCTGTGGATTCACTCACAGAGTGTTAGGGCTGTGGATTCTCTCACAGAGTGTTAGGGCTGTGGATTCACTCACAGAGGTCGTACTGTGTTAGGGCTGTGGATTCACTCACAGAGTGTTAGGGCTGTGGATTCTCTCACAGAGTGTTAGGGCTGTGGATTCACTCACAGAGGTCGTACTGTGTTAGTGCTGTGGATTCACTCACAGAGGTCGTACTGTGTTAGTGCTGTGGATTCACTCACAGAGGTCGTACTGTGTTAGGACTGTGGATTCTCTCACAGAGGTCATACTGTGTTAGGGCTGTGGATTCACTCACAGAGTGTTAGGGCTGTGGATTCTCTCACAGAGGTCGTACTGTGTTAGGGCTGTGGATTCACTCACAGAGGTCATACTGTGTTAGGGCTGTGGATTCACTCACAGAGGTCATACTGTGTTAGGGCTGTGGATTCACTCACAGAGGTCATACTGTGTTAGGGCTGTGGATTCTCTCACAGAGGTCATACTGTGTTAGGGCTGTGGATTCTCTCACAGAGGTCATACTGTGTTAGTGCTGTGGATTCACTCACAGAGGTCATACTGTGTTAGGGCTGTGGATTCTCTCACAGAGAGGTCATACTGTGTTAGAGCTGTGGATTCTCTCACAGAGGTCATACTGTGTTAGGGCTGTGGATTCTCTCACAGAGGTCGTACTGTGTTAGAGCTGTGGATTCACTCACAGAGGTCGTACTGTGTTAGGGCTGTGGATTCACTCACAGAGTGTTAGGGCTGTGGATTCTCTCACAGAGGTCGTACTGTGTTAGGGCTGTGGATTCACTCACAGAGTGTTAGGGCTGTGGATTCTCTCACAGAGGTCATACTGTGTTAGAGCTGTGGATTCTCTCACAGAGGTCATACTGTGTTAGAGCTGTGGATTCACTCACAGAGGTCGTACTGTGTTAGGGCTGTGGATTCACTCACAGAGTGTTAGGGCTGTGGATTCTCTCACAGAGGTCGTACTGTGTTAGGGCTGTGGATTCACTCACAGAGGTCGTACTGTGTTAGGGCTGTGGATTCTCTCACAGAGGTCGTACTGTGTTAGGGCTGTGGATTCTCTCACAGAGGTCGTACTGTGTTAGGGCTGTGGATTCTCTCACAGAGGTCATACTGTGTTAGGGCTGTGGATTCTCTCACAGAGGTCGTTCTGTGTTAGGGCTGTGGATTCTCTCACAGAGTGTTAGGGCTGTGGATTCACTCACAGAGTGTTAGGGCTGTGGATTCTCTCACAGAGGTCATACTGTGTTAGGGCTGTGGATTCTCTCACAGAGGTCATACTGTGTTAGGACTGTGGATTCCATCCCACTATGCCACTAACTGCCTGTTATTAAAGATGGAATCTGTTGAAAAATTAAAGTGGAGAGCCGCAAACTTTAGGAGCTCAGATGTAATAATTTAATAACCTGATATCCAACGTTTCGCCAGACAAGCTGTCTTCATCAGGGTATAGAGATGCAATCTACACTAGGGGAAATAGCACTACTGTTACACACGGTATCTACACTAGGGGAAACAGCAGCACTTAAACATGGAATCTACACTAGGGGTAACAGCACCACTTAAACATGGAATCTACACTAGGGGAAACAGCACCACTTAAACATGGAATCTACACTAGGGGAAACAGAACCACTTAAACATGGAATCTACACTAGGGGAAACAGCACCACTTAAACATGGAATCTACACTAGGGGAAACAGCACCACTTAAATATGGAAACTACACTAGGGGAAACAGCACCACTTAAACATGGAATCTACACTAGGGGAAACAGCACCACTTAAACATGGAAACTACACTAGGGGAAACAGCACCACTTAAACATGGAATCTACACTAGGGGAAACAGCACCACTTAAACATTAAATCTACACTAGGGGAAACAGCTCCACTGTTAAATAAGGAATCTACACTTGGGGAAACAGCACCACTTAAACATGGAATCTACACTAGGGGAAACAGCACCACTTAAACATGGAATCTACACTAGGGGAAACAGCACCACTTAAACATTAAATCTACACTAGGGGAAACAGCTCCACTGTTAAATATGGAATCTACACTAGGAGAAACAGCTCCACTGTCCGCCCCACCGCTGTCGTTATGGTTTTTGTTTTGTTGATGAAGCGGACGTGAGGAGCATGGTGCAACATGCTGTTCTGACGCGCGTTGCAATGACGTCATATCGCAGTTTCACCATTAAAGGATTCCAGCTTGAAGCTTCTGCTTTTCTCCAACTGTGGAACGATCTAAAATGAATCCCCTTTTGTGTATGGTTTTGGATTTAACTTTACATCCTTCTAATAATCATATCCAAGAGTGGCATGTAGAATCTTTTTACGCTTTTGTGATTAAATATCAATTATTTCAGGTATTTGAAGGGTCAGCGTACATTTAGCTCACCCTTAGCAAAACAGATTGGAACGATCCAGAGTAGAGCGCTGAAGGCCACATAGTCTATTCCTATTGGGAACAGATACAAACGCATTGAAACAGCCATGTCTATGGCAAACATTTTCTGTAGTGTAGCGCCCTCTGCTGTTGGAATTCTGCACAGACAACTGAGCCTCGATTCACTTTACATATTCAACTTTAATCAACCAACCAATAACACTTGCATATATATAAAAAATATATGTATATATATATATCAAAAGATAAAACAATATTCAACATTGGTTGATAATAATAATACATTTCTAGATGTGTCATAAAGCATTCATATAATATGATTCTTACCTGGGCCTCTGCTTGGGGTGGAGACTTCCTTATTTGGTTTCAGAAGAAATGTCATCTATCCTCGTATTCAGATATGGCTGGTGACGTCCTGTGTTTATCATTTCAAGTCTTCTGTGTGTGAGTGTGTGTGTGTGTGCGTGCGTTGTGTTCCTGTGTGTGTGTGCGTGCTTTGTGTTCCTGTGGGTGTGTGTGTGTGTGTCTGTGCGTGTGTGTGTGTATGTGTGTGTGCGTGCATGCGTGCATTGTGTTCCTGTGGGTGTGTGTGTGTGTGTGTGTGTGTGTGTCTGTATCTGTGTGTGTGTGTGTGTGTGCGTGCGTGCTTTGTGTTCCTGTGTGTGTGTGTGTGTGTGTGTGTGTGTGTGTGTGTGTGTGTGTTAGTGTGTGTGTGTGTGTGTGTGTGTGTGTGTGTGTGTGTGTGTGTGTGTGTGTGGTGTGGGTCTGTGCGTGTGTGTGTGTGTCTGTGCGTGTGTGTGTGTGTGTGTGTGTGTGTGTGTGTGTGTGTGTGTGTGTGTGTGTGTGTGTGTGTGTGTGTGGGTCTGTGCGTGTGTGTGTGTGTCTGTGCGTGTGTGTGTGTGTGTGTGTTTGCTTATGAAGGTGCAGTAGTCCATAAAAATGGGGCTTGATCCCATTTAATGGCAACATAATGCATAAAATACATCTTTCATTCACAATCTGCTTTAACATAGAGTCATGAAGATTCAATGGGAGGTATTTGTCTCCATCAGGACATAACAGAACTAACCAAGGTCCCCTATCTAAAACAAACACACTCTCTCCCAAGCACCAAGGGGGAAGATCAGATTTACATAAATCTGATCAAATTGAAAATTCTAAAATCATTGAAAGCTCCTTCATTCTTCATCAACAAAAAATAATATCTAATTTAGCATTTTATTTATTCCTCTTTTGAGAAATGTATTTTAAAATCTATGCCTTTTTTCATACATATAAAAATACATGGTGTCTAATAATACCACAGTTTGGCTTCGGGTTTCATTTCAAACACTGAGATTTGAGGAGTTAATGAGTCCAACTGCATGTCTGGACTAGACAGGGGAAGGGCTGAGGCCATAGAGATAGATAGAGGGCACACTGGCCACAAAGCCAGTTTTAGTATGGGCAGCATCACTGTGACGAGCTCCCTGGGAGTGTAATAACAGCGTGGTCAGATAGTGTAAACAGTGGTATGGTGTCCATTTTAGGAAACGCTCAGCTTCAGTGAAGTGTGTGTGAATGCTCAGAGCTAAGGTAAAAATGTCTCACTTCACCGTCGTTTAACGTAACCCAACACCTGGTGACCTCGTCAAGAGGTTTTGGATCTCTTGGCTAAAGTGTTGGGTTGAACAGTAAAGATCCAGGGTCAAGCCTCAAGCAGGAGTACCGCCTGACTTCACTACAGTTCGTTTTTCAATCAATCAATCAATCAATCAATCAATCAATCAATCAATCAATCAATCCATCAATCAAACTCTTCTTCTTCTTCATGCTTCCAAAGGGAAGCGACCAGAGCACCACCTGCTCAGCAGGGAAAAGAAGACACAGAACATCGCCATTTATTAACAGTTCTTCAATTCCACTGAAGTCTTCATCCACAGAGAGGAACTCTTCCATCGAGTGTTCCATCGAGACGTCATCATCATCATCATCATCATCATCATCACTAACGAGGGACAGCAGTCAGGTTTAAAAAGGTTACTGAAGTAAAAAAAATAAAAAATAAAAAAAAACATTGTTTTTTTTGTCCTTTAAAAAAAAACAAAAAAAAACATGGTGATAGAATTCTATCTAAAGTCAGTCTTGCAGCATAGTTGACTGGTTTCTCGTGTGAAGAAGTCTTCGAAAAGACTTTCAGGACTCTGGCAGCCATCTTGGATTCCAAATCCTGTCCTCTTGAACACAATGTACAAGACAATCTGGAAACCTGTGAGCTGAAAGGAAAATATGATATCATGCACAGTATATAGCCTCATTCATTATTTGAATAGCTCAAATAAAACAGACATTTGGATTTAAAAGAAGATTACATACTTGCTCTCGTTTCCCTGGAGAACTATGACCAAAGAATGAAGGCTAAAGAAAAAAACAAAAATAAAAATAAAAACTGAACGAATTGAAAAGAAGAGAATGGAGAGAAATTAGTCATTTTTTTTTGCCAGACAGAGGAAAAAAAACAGCAATTTGTAGCATTTATACTCCAAGTCAGATTCTATCTAAATAAATTGAACAATACAACACAGTGTCACTGGCTTCAAAAGGGACCATTTGACCCGGATGTACCTTTTCTTCAAGTTCCTTTATCTGTCTTTTCTGAGCTGCTATCCATTCCTCCAGCTCTTTGATTCTCTGGACATGAAAAACAGGACAAACAATAAGGTGGAGAACAAGTCAAATCAGATTAGAGAAATGTTTAACATTGCTATACTGTAGCTGAGGAAGGAGAGTCTCCCTGGGGAATGGACTGTAGGGTAGCTGAGGAAGGAGAATCTCCCTGGGGAATGGACTGTAGGGTAGCTGAGGAAGGAGAATCTCCCTGGGGAATGGACTGTAGGGTAGCTGAGGAAGGAGAATCTCCCTGGGGAATGGACTGTAGGGTAGCTGAGGAAGGAGAATCTCCCTGGGGAATGGACTGTAGGGTAGCTGAGGAAGGAGAATCTCCCTGGGGAATGGACTGTAGGGTAGCTGAGGAAGGAGAATCTCCCTGGGGAATGGACTGTAGGGTAGCTGAGGAAGGAGAATCTCCCTTGGGAATGGACTGTAGGGTAGCTGAGGAAGGAGAATCTCCCTGGGGAATGGACTGTAGGGTAGCTGAGGAAGGAGAATCTCCCTGGGGAATGGACTGTAGGGTAGCTGAGGAAGGAGAATCTCCCTGGGGAATGGACTGTAGGGTAGCTGAGGAAGGAGAATCTCCCTGGGGAATGGACTGTAGGGTAGCTGAGGAAGGAGAATCTCCCTTGGGAATGGACTGTAGGGTAGCTGAGGAAGGAGAATCTCCCTGGGGAATGGACTGTAGGGTAGCTGAGGAAGGAGAATCTCCCTGGGGAATGGACTGTAGGGTAGCTGAGGAAGGAGAATCTCCCTGGGGAATGGACTGTAGGGTAGCTGAGGAAGGAGAATCTCCCTGGGGAATGGACTGTAGGGTAGCTGAGGAAGGAGAATCTCCCTGGGGAATGGACTGTAGGGTAGCTGAGGAAGGAGAATCTCCCTGGGGAATGGACTGTAGGGTAGCTGAGGAAGGAGAATCTCCCTGGGGAATGGACTGTAGGGTAGCTGAGGAAGGAGAATCTCCCTGGGGAATGGACTGTAGGATAGCTGAGGAAGGAGAATCTCCCTGGGGAATGGACTGTAGGGGTAGCTGAGGAAGGAGAATCTCCCTGGGGAATGTACTATAGGGTAGCTGAGGAAGGAGAATCTCCCTGGGGAATGGACTGTAGGGTAGCTGAGGAAGGAGAATCTCCCTGGGGAATGGACTGTAGGGTAGCTGAGGAAGGAGAATCTCCCTGGGGAATGGACTGTAGGGTAGCTGAGGAAGGAGAATCTCCCTGGGGAATGGACTGTAGGGTAGCTGAGGAAGGAGAATCTCCCTGGGGAATGGACTGTAGGGTAGCTGAGGAAGGAGAATCTCCCTGGGGAATGGACTGTAGGGTAGCTGAGGAAGGAGAATCTCCCTGGGGAATGGACTGTAGGATAGCTGAGGAAGGAGAATCTCCCTGGGGAATGGACTGTAGGGTAGCTGAGGAAGGAGAATCTCCCTAGGGAATGGACTGTAGGGTAGCTGAGGAAGGAGAATCTCCCTGGGGAATGGACTGTAGGGTAGCTGAGGAAGGAGAATCTCCCTGGGGAATGGACTGTAGGGTAGCTGAGGAAGGAGAATCTCCTTGGGGAATGGACTGTAGGGTAGCTGAGGAAGGAGAATCTCCCTGGGGAATGGACTGTAGGGTAGCTGAGGAAGGAGAATCTCCCTGGGGAATGTACTATAGGGTAGCTGAGGAAGGAGAATCTCCCTGGGGAATGGACTGTAGGGTAGCTGAGGAAGGAGAATCTCCCTTGGGAATGGACTGTAGGGTAGCTGAGGAAGGAGAATCTCCCTTGGGAATGGACTGTAGGGTAGCTGAGGAAGGAGAGTCTCCCTGGGGAATGGACTGTAGGGTAGCTGAGGAAGGAGAATCTCCCTGGGGAATGGACTGTAGGGTAGCTGAGGAAGGAGAATCTCCCTGGGGAATGGACTGTAGGGTAGCAGAGGAAGGAGAATCTCCCTGGGGAATGGACTGTAGGGTAGCTGAGGAAGGAGAATCTCCCTGGGGAATGTACTATAGGGTAGCTGAGGAAGGAGAGTCTCCCTGGGGAATGTACTATAGGGTAGCTGAGGAAGGAGAATCTCCCTGGGGAATGGACTGTAGGGTAGCTGAGGAAGGAGAATCTCCCTGGGGAATGGACTGTAGGGTAGCTGAGGAAGGAGAATCTCCCTGGGGAATGGACTGTAGGGTAGCTGAGGAAGGAGAATCTCCCTGGGGAATGGACTGTAGGGTAGCTGAGGAAGGAGAATCTCCCTGGGGAATGGACTGTAGGGTAGCTGAGGAAGGAGAATCTCTCTGGGGAATGGACTGTAGGGTAGCTGAGGAAGGAGAATCTCCCTGGGGAATGGACTGTAGGGTAGCTGAGGAAGGAGAATCTCCCTGGGGAATGGACTGTAGGGTAGCTGAGGAAGGAGAATCTCCCTGGGGAATGGACTGTAGGGTAGCTGAGGAAGGAGAATCTCCCTGGGGAATGGACTGTAGGGTAGCTGAGGAAGGAGAATCTCCCTGGGGAATGGACTGTAGGGTAGCCGAGGAAGGAGAATCTCCCTGGGGAATGGACTGTAGGGTAGCTGAGGAAGGAGAATCTCCCTGGGGAATGGACTGTAGGGTAGCTGAGGAAGGAGAATCTCTCTGGGGAATGGACTGTAGGGTAGCTGAGGAAGGAGAATATCCCTGGGGAATGGACTGTAGGGTAGCTGAGGAAGGAGAATCTCCCTGGGGAATGGACTGTAGGGTAGCTGAGGAAGGAGAATCTCCCTGGGGAATGGACTGTAGGGTAGCTGAGGAAGGAGAATCTCCCTGGGGAATGGACTGTAGGGTAGCTGAGGAAGGAGAATCTCCCTGGGGAATGGACTGTAGGGTAGCTGAGGAAGGAGAATCTCCCTGGGGAATGGACTGTAGGGTAGCTGAGGAAGGAGAATCTCCCTGGGGAATGGACTGTAGGGTAGCTGAGGAAGGAGAATCTCCCTGGGGAATGGACTGTAGGGTAGCTGAGGAAGGAGAATCTCCCTGGGGAATGGACTGTAGGGTAGCTGAGGAAGGAGAATCTCCCTGGGGAATGGACTGTAGGGTAGAAGAGGAAGGAGAGTCTCCCTGGGGAATGTACTATAGGGTAGCTGAGGAAGGAGAATCTCCCTGGGGAATGGACTGTAGGGTAGCTGAGGAAGGAGAATCTCCCTGGGGAATGGACTGTAGGGTAGCTGAGGAAGGAGAATCTCCCTGGGGAATGGACTGTAGGGTAGCTGAGGAAGGAGAATCTCCCTGGGGAATGGACTGTAGGGTAGCTGAGGAAGGAGAATCTCCCTGGGGAATGGACTGTAGGGTAGCTGAGGAAGGAGAATCTCCCTGGGGAATGGACTGTAGGGTAGCTGAGGAAGGAGAATCTCCCTGGGGAATGGACTGTAGGGTAGCAGAGGAAGGAGAGTCTCCTGGGGAATGTACTATAGGGTAGCTGAGGAAGGAGAATCTCCCTGGGGAATGGACTGTAGGGTAGCTGAGGAAGGAGAATCTCCCTGGGGAATGGACTGTAGGGTAGCTGAGGAATGGACTGTAGGGTAGCTGAGGAAGGAGAATCTCCTGGGGAATGGACTGTAGGGTAGCTGAGGAAGGAGAATCTCCCTGGGGAATGGACTGTAGGGTAGCTGAGGAAGGAGAATCTCCCTGGGGAATGGACTGTAGGGTAGCTGAGGAAGGAGAATGTCCCTGGGGAATGGACTGTAGGGTAGCTGAGGAAGGAGAATCTCCCTGGGGAATGGACTGTAGGGTAGCTGAGGAAGGAGAATCTCCCTGGGGAATGGACTGTAGGGTAGAAGAGGAAGGAGAGTCTCCCTGGGGAATGTACTATAGGGTAGCTGAGGAAGGAGAATCTCCCTGGGGAATGGACTGTAGGGTAGCTGAGGAAGGAGAATCTCCCTGGGGAATGGACTGTAGGGTAGCTGAGGAAGGAGAATCTCCCTGGGGAATGGACTGTAGGGTAGCTGAGGAAGGAGAATCTCCCTGGGGAATGGACTGTAGGGTAGCTGAGGAAGGAGAATCTCCCTGGGGAATGGACTGTAGGGTAGCTGAGGAAGGAGAATCTCCCTGGGGAATGGACTGTAGGTTAGCTGAGGAAGGAGAATCTCCCTGGGGAATGGACTGTAGGGTAGCAGAGGAAGGAGAGTCTCCTTGGGGAATGTACTATAGGGTAGCTGAGGAAGGAGAATCTCCCTGGGGAATGGACTGTAGGGTAGCTGAGGAAGGAGAATCTCCCTGGGGAATGGACTGTAGGGTAGCTGAGGAATGGACTGTAGGGTAGCTGAGGAAGGAGAATCTCCCTGGGGAATGGACTGTAGGGTAGCTGAGGAAGGAGAATCTCCCTGGGGAATGGACTGTAGGGTAGCTGAGGAAGGAGAATCTCCCTGGGGAATGGACTGTAGGGTAGCTGAGGAAGGAGAATCTCCCTGGGGAATGGACTGTAGGGTAGCTGAGGAAGGAGAATCTCCCTGGGGAATGGACTGTAGGGTAGCTGAGGAAGGAGAGTCTCCCTGGGGAATGGACTGTAGGGTAGCTGAGGAACAAGAATCTCCCTGGGGAATGGACTGTAGGGTAGCTGAGGAAGGAGAATCTCCCTGGGGAATGGACTGTAGGGTAGCTGAGGAAGGAGAATCTCCCTGGGGAATGGACTGTAGGGTAGCTGAGGAAGGAGAATCTCCCTGGGGAATGGACTGTAGGGTAGCTGAGGAAGGAGAATCTCCCTGGGGAATGGACTGTAGGGTAGCTGAGGAAGGAGAATCTCCCTGGGGAATGTACTTTAGGGTTCCTGAGGATGAGAATCTCTCTGGGGAATGGACTGTAGGGTAGCTGAGGAAGGAGAATCTCCTGGGGAATGGACTGTTGGGTAGCTGAGGAAGGAAAATCTCCCTGGGGAATGGACTGTAGGGTAGCTGAGGAAGGAGAATCTCCATGGGGAATGGACTGTAGGGTAGCTGAGGAAGGAGCATCTCCCTGGGGAATGGACTGTAGGGTAGCAGAGGAAGGAGAATCTCCCTGGGGAATGGACTGTAGGGTAGCTGAGGAAGGAGAATCTCCCTGGGGAATGGACTGTAGGGTAGCTGAGGAAGGAAAATCTCCCTGGGGAATGGACTGTAGGGTAGCTGAGGAAGGAGAATCTCCCTGGGGAATGTACTGTAGGGTAGCTGAGGAAGGAGAATCTCCTGGGGAATGGACTGTAGGGTAGCAGAGGAAGGAGAATCTCCCTGGGGAATGGACTGTAGGGTAGCTGAGGAAGGAGAGTCTCCCTGGGGAATGTACTATAGGGTAGCTGAGGAAGGAGAGTCTCCCTGGGGAATGTACTATAGGGTAGCAGAGGAAGGAGAATCTCCCTGGGGAATGGACTGTAGGGTAGCTGAGGAAGGAGAATATCCTGGGGAATGGACTGTAGGGTAGCTGAGGAAGGAGAGTCTCCCTGGGGAATGTACTATAGGGTAGCTGAGGAAGGAGAATCTCCTGGGGAATGGACTGTAGGGTAGCTGAGGAAGGAGAGTCTCCCTGGGGAATGGACTGTAGGGTAGCTGAGGAAGGAGAATCTCCCTGGGGAATGGACTGTAGGGTAGCTGAGGAAGGAGAATCTCCCTGGGGAATGGACTGTAGGGTAGCTGAGGAAGGAGAATCTCCCTGGGGAATGGACTGTAGGGTAGCTGAGGAAGGAGAATCTCCCTGGGGAATGGACTGTAGGGTAGCAGAGGAAGGAGAGTATCCCTGGGGAATGTACTATAGGGTAGCTGAGGAAGGAGAATCTCCCTGGGGAATGGACTGTAGGGTAGCTGAGGAAGGAGAATCTCCCTGGGGAATGGACTGTAGGGTAGCTGAGGAAGGAGAATCTCCCTGGGGAATGGACTGTAGGGTAGCTGAGGAAGGAGAATCTCCTTGGGGAATGGACTGTAGGGTAGCTGAGGAAGGAGAATCTCCCTGGGGAATGGACTGTAGGGTAGCTGAGGAAGGAGAGTCTCCCTGGGGAATGGACTGTAGGGTAGCTGAGGAAGGAGAATCTCCCTGGGGAATGGACTGTAGGGTAGCTGAGGAAGGAGAATCTCCCTGGGGAATGTACTATAGGGTAGCTGAGGAAGGAGAATCTCCTGGGGAATGGACTGTAGGGTAGCTGAGGAAGGAGAATCTCTCTGGGGAATGGACTGTAGGGTAGCTGAGGAAGGAGAATCTCCCTGGGGAATGGACTGTAGGGTAGCTGAGGAAGGAGAATCTCCCTGGGGAATGGACTGTAGGGTAGCTGAGGAAGGAGAATCTCCCTGGGGAATGGACTGTAGGGTAGCTGAGGAAGGAGAATCTCCATGGGGAATGGACTGTAGGGTAGCTGAGGAAGGAGAATCTCCCTGGGGAATGGACTGTAGGGTAGCTGAGGAAGGAGAATCTCCTGGGGAATGGACTGTAGGGTAGCTGAGGAAGGAGAGTCTCCCTGGGGAATGGACTGTAGGGTAGCTGAGGAAGGAGAGTCTCCCTGGGGAATGGACTGTAGGGTAGCTGAGGAAGGAGAATCTCCCTGGGGAATGGACTGTAGGGTAGCTGAGGAAGGAGAATCTCCCTGGGGAATGGACTGTAGGGTAGCTGAGGAAGGAGAATCTCCCTGGGGAATGGACTGTAGGGTAGCTGAGGAAGGAGAATCTCCCTGGGGAATGGACTGTAGGGTAGCTGAGGAAGGAGAATCTCCCTGGGGAATGGACTGTAGGGTAGCAGAGGAAGGAGAATCTCCCTGGGGAATGGACTGTAGGGTAGCTGAGGAAGGAGAATCTCCCTGGGGAATGGACTGTAGGGTAGCTGAGGAAGGAGAATCTCCTTGGGGAATGGACTGTAGGGTAGCATAGGAAGGAGAATCTCCTTGGGGAATGGACTGTAGGGTAGCTGAGGAAGGAGAATCTCCCTGGGGAATGGACTGTAGGGTAGCTGAGGAAGGAGAATCTCCCTGGGGAATGGACTGTAGGGTAGCTGAGGAAGGAGAATCTCCCTGGGGAATGGACTGTAGGGTAGCTGAGGAAGGAGAATCTCCCTGGGGAATGGACTGTAGGGTAGCTGAGGAAGGAGAATCTCCCTGGGGAATGGACTGTAGGGTAGCTGAGGAAGGAGAATCTCCCTGGGGAATGGACTGTAGGGTAGCTGAGGAAGGAGAATCTCCCTGGGGAATGGACTGTAGGGTAGCTGAGGAAGGAGAATCTCCCTGGGGAATGGACTGTAGGGTAGCAGAGGAAGGAGAATCTCCCTGGGGAATGGACTGTAGGGTAGCTGAGGAAGGAGAATCTCCCTGGGGAATGGACTGTAGGGTAGCTGAGGAAGGAGAATCTCCTTGGGGAATGGACTGTAGGGTAGCTGAGGAAGGAGAATCTCCTTGGGGAATGGACTGTAGGGTAGCTGAGGAAGGAGAATCTCCCTGGGGAATGGACTGTAGGGTAGCTGAGGAAGGAGAATCTCCCTGGGGAATGGACTGTAGGGTAGCTGAGGAAGGAGAATCTCCCTGGGGAATGGACTGTAGGGTAGCTGAGGAAGGAGAATCTCCCTGGGGAATGGACTGTAGGGTAGCTGAGGAAGGAGAATCTCCCTGGGGAATGGACTGTAGGGTAGCTGAGGAAGGAGAATCTCCTGGGGAATGGACTGTAGGGTAGCTGAGGAAGGAGAATCTCCCTGGGGAATGGACTGTAGGGTAGCTGAGGAAGGAGAATCTCCCTGGGGAATGGACTGTAGGGTAGCTGAGGAAGGAAAATCTCCCTGGGGAATGGACTGTAGGGTAGCTGAGGAAGGAGAATCTCCCTGGGGAATGGACTGTAGGGTAGCTGAGGAAGGAGAATCTCCCTGGGGAATGGACTGTAGGGTAGCTGAGGAAGGAGAATCTCCCTGGGGAATGGACTGTAGGGTAGCTGAGGAAGGAGAATCTCCCTGGGGAATGGACTGTAGGGTAGCTGAGGAAGGAGAATCTCTCTGGGGAATGGACTGTAGGGTAGCTGAGGAAGGAGAGTCTCCCTGGGGAATGGACTGTAGGGTAGCTGAGGAAGGAGAGTCTCCCTGGGGAATGGACTGTAGGGTAGCTGAGGAAGGAGAATCTCCCTGGGGAATGGACTGTAGGGTAGCTGAGGAAGGAGAATCTCCCTGGGGAATGGACTGTAGGGTAGCTGAGGAAGGAGAATCTCTCTGGGGAATGGACTGTAGGGTAGCTGAGGAAGGAGAATCTCCCTGGGGAATGGACTGTAGGGTAGCTGAGGAAGGAGAATCTCCCTGGGGAATGGACTGTAGGGTAGCTGAGGAAGGAGAATCTCCCTGGGGAATGGACTGTAGGGTAGCTGAGGAAGGAGAATCTCCCTGGGGAATGGACTGTAGGGTAGCTGAGGAAGGAGAATCTCCCTGGGGAATGGACTGTAGGGTAGCTGAGGAAGGAGAATCTCCCTGGGGAATGGACTGTAGGGTAGCTGAGGAAGGAGAATCTCCCTGGGAATGGACTGTTGGGTAGCTGAGGAAGGAGAATCTCCCTGGGGAATGGACTGTAGGGTAGCTGAGGAAGGAGAATCTCCCTGGGGAATGGACTGTAGGGTAGCTGAGGAAGGAGAATCTCCCTGGGGAATGGACTGTAGGGTAGCTGAGGAAGGAGAATCTCCCTGGGGAATGGACTGTAGGGTAGCTGAGGAAGGAGAATCTCCCTGGGGAATGGACTGTAGGGTAGCTGAGGAAGGAGAATCTCCATGGGGAATGGACTGTAGGGTAGCTGAGGAAGGAGAATCTCCCTGGGGAATGGACTGTAGGGTAGCTGAGGAAGGAGAATCTCCCTGGGGAATGGACTGTAGGGTAGCTGAGGAAGGAGAATCTCCTTGGGGAATGGACTGTAGGGTAGCTGAGGAAGGAGAATCTCCCTGGGGAATGGACTGTAGGGTAGCTGAGGAAGGAGAATCTCCCTGGGGAATGGACTGTAGGGTAGCTGAGGAAGGAGAATCTCCTTGGGGAATGGACTGTAGGGTAGCTGAGGAAGGAGAATCTCCCTGGGGAATGGACTATAGGGTAGCTGAAGAAGGAGAATCTCCCTGGGGAATGGACTGTAGGGTAGCTGAGGAAGGAGAATCTCTCTGGGGAATGGACTGTAGGGTAGCTGAGGAAGGAGAGTCTCCCTGGGGAATGGACTGTAGGGTAGCTGAGGAAGGAGAATCTCTCTGGGGAATGGACTGTAGGGTAGCTGAGGAAGGAGAGTCTCTCTGGGGAATGGACTGTAGGGTAGCTGAGGAAGGAGAATCTCCCTGGGGAATGGACTGTAGGGTAGCTGAGGAAGGAGAATCTCTCTGGGGAATGGACTGTAGGGTAGCTGAGGAAGGAGAATCTCCCTGGGGAATGTACTTTAGGGTAGCTGAGGATGAGAATCTCCCTGGGGAATGGACTGTAGGGTAGCTGAGGAAGGAGAGTCTCCCTGGGGAATGGACTGTAGGGTAGCTGAGGAAGGAGAATCTCTCTGGGGAATGGACTGTAGGGTAGCTGAGGAAGGAGAGTCTCCCTGGGGAATGGACTGTAGGGTAGCTGAGGAAGGAGAATCTCCCTGGGGAATAAGACCCACGAGTAATGGTCCTTTCTCTCACCTCCTTTAAACAGGTAGGTGTTATACTGTAGATAGACATAGTCTCATTACTTGCAGTATGTGTTATACTGTAGATAGGCACAGTAACAATATTGTCCCTGTTCTGCCTGGTATTAAATAGACTCAGCAGTAATGGTCCATTGTTTTACTGGCTGTAAATACAGTGATAGCTGTCTCTTCTCTCACCTGCTGTGAGTTGTACCAGCTCCATCCTCTACCAGCTCCATCCTCTATCAGTACCAGCTCCATCCTCTACCAGCTCCATCCTCTATCAGTACCAGCTCCATCCTCTATCAGTACCAGCTCCATCCTCTATCAGTACCAGCTCCATCCTCTACCAGCTCCATCCTCTATCAGTACCAGCTCCATCCTCTACCAGCTCCATCCTCTATCAGTACCAGCTTCATCCTCTACCAGCTCCATCCTCTATCAGTACCAGCTCCATTCTCTACCAGTACCAGCTCCATCCTCTACCAGTACCAGCTCCATCCTCTACCAGCTCCATTCTCTACCAGTACCAGCTCCATCCTCTACCAGCTCCATCCTCTATCAGTACCAGCTCCATTCTCTACCAGTACCAGCTCCATCCTCTACCAGCTCCATCCTCTACCAGTACCAGCTTCATCCTCTACCAGCTCCATCCTCTACCAGTACCAGCTCCATCCTCTACCAGCTCCATCCTCTACCAGTACCAGCTCCATCCTCTATCAGTACCAGCTTCATCCTCTACCAGCTCCATCCTCTACCAGTACCAGCTCCATCCTCTATCAGTACCAGCTTCATCCTCTACCAGCTCCATCCTCTACCAGTACCAGCTCCATCCTCTACCAGCTCCATCCTCTACCAGTACCAGCTCCATCCTCTATCAGTACCAGCTCCATTCTCTACCAGCTCCATCCTCTACCAGTACCAGCTCCATCCTCTACCAGCTCCATCCTCTACCAGTACCAGCTCCATCCTCTATCAGTACCAGCTCCATCCTCTACCAGCTCCATCCTCTACCAGCTCCATCCTCTACCATTACCAGCTCCATCCTCTACCAGCTTCATCCTCTCACCTGCTGTGAGTGCTGTAGCATGTCCATTCTCTCCCTGAGGATCTGTGAGTCCCTCTCTCTTAGCTCCATCATGACCCCTCTCTTCCACTGCTCCACCGCCCGACGCAGTGTCTCCCTCTCGTCGTCCGACAGCATCTCTGATATCTTGGCCCCCGCATCCTGTTGCAGGGTATCAAACAGCATTGCCTCTAGCTCCAAGATCCTCTGGAGGGGGGGGAGGGGAGAGAGGGAGGGAGTGGAGAGGGAGGGAGGGAGGGAGGGAGGGAGGGAGGGAGGGAGGGAGGGAGGGAGGGAGGGAGGGAGGGAGGGAGGGAGGGAGGGAGGGAGGGAGGGAGGGAGGGAGGGAGGGAGGGAGGGAGGGAGGGAGGGAGGGAGAGGAGAGAAAGAAGGAGAGTGTCAAGGTCGTTGGTGTTACACCTAACGACCACAAGAGGGCACAGCTGCAGCTAGACAGTGGGTGGACAATGTGATCCACTGGCTCAATGTTTTCCATAAAAACTATATATATATATAGTATATAAAACATTAAGAACACCTGCTCCTTCCATGACACAGACTGACCAGGTGAATCCAGGTGAAAGCTATGATCCCTTATTGATGTCACTTGTCCACTTGATATCAGTGTAGACGAAGGGGAGGAGACAGGTTATACAAGGATTTAAGCCTTGAGACAATTGAGACATGGATTATGTATGTGTGCCATACACAATCTGTGTCTCAATTGATTTAAGCAAGACAAAAGATTTAAGTGCCTCTGAACGGGGTATGGTAGTAGGTGCCAGGCGCACCGTTTTGAGTCAAGAACTACAATGCTGCTGGGTTTTTCATGTGTATCAAGAATGGTCCACCGACCCAAAGGACATCTAGCCAACTTGACAACTATGGGAAGCACTGGGCCAGCATCCCTGGGGAAGGCTTCGGACACCTTGCCCCGATGAACCGAGTCTGTCATGAGGACAAAAAGGGGGTACAACTCAATATTTAGAAAGTTTGTTCTTAATGTTTTCTGCACTCATTGTATATTTTCACCTTAGTCATTTAGCAGATATCAATCAAATGTATTTATAAAGCCCTTCTTACATCAGCTGATATCTCAAAGTGCTCTCCAGAAACCCAGCCTTAAACTCCAAACAGCAAGCAATGCAGGTGTAGAAGCACGGATGCTCTTATCCAGAGCGCGATTGTTAGTTTTACAAAGGCAAGTTTTTTTTCCCCTGGAACATTTGGGTCCATTTGAAATGTCTCACCTTGTGAGCCTGAGCCATGGACTGTTTCCTGTAGTCCAACTCCTCATCCAGATAGCCTTTCTGTTTACTGAACACATGCTGCAAATAACACACAACACAACCTGATCATCCAGCCAAATCCAACTTAAGATTCATACAAAATCATTATTCATTCATTCATTCATTTGTTTGTTTGTTTATTCATTCATTAATTCATTTCTTTAATTCATTATTTTTTTTATTCATTTATTCATTTGATAATTCATTATTTCCTTCCTTCATTCGTTCATTTGTTAATTCATTCATTCATTTATTCATTACTTTGTTTGTTTGTTTATTCATTCATTAATTAATTTCTTTAATTCATTTATTCATTTGATAATTCATTATTTCCTTCCTTCCTTCCTTCCTTCATTCATTCATTTGTTAATTCATTCATTCATATAAGTTGTCTGTTAAATACTGTAGGTCGGGCTACAATATATTGCCAGTTGCCAATGCACTTTAAGCACATAACACGTACCTCCATGCATCAGCAACATATTAAACAACTTGAGCAACATGCTAAATAAGAAGGGTTAAAAAATAAAATATAGATCAGCCATTTACCTTCTCACTTTCAATGTCCATCCTTTTCTGTGCTAAAGCTGTTTTGGTGACCTCTATATTCTCAAGCCACTGAAAGGAGAAGATAATAAACGGGGATATTCAGCTGGGAATAAAACATTACTTTATCTCATTAACTCAAATGATGCAAAGCCTACTGTACGACAGGGATTCAAAGACAAGGCTGGCATTCAAACAAACAAAGATTTAAACAGCCTTTTGAAATGTAAGTTGCTGAGAATATAAATACCCTCTCTGCTAGCGTTAAGACGGTCCTGGCGTGAATGGCCACCACCTGCTCCTCGTTGGATAGGTTCTGGGTGGTACATGGCACATAAGGAGAACACAACACTCAGACACTCAGCGTCAAGCAGACAGCAGATCCATCAACACTGAGACACTCAGCGTCAAGCAGACAGCAGATCCATCAACACTGAGACACTCAGCATCAAGCAGACAGCAGATCCATCAACACTGAGACACTCAGCATCAAGCAGACAGCAGATCCATCAACACTGAGACACTCAGCATCAAGCAGACAGCAGATCCATCAACACTCAGACACTCAGCATCAAGCAGACAGCAGATCCATCAACACTCAGACACTCAGCGTCAAGCAGACAGCAGATCCATCAACACTCAAACACTCAGTATCAAGCAGACAGCAGATCCATCAACACTGAAACACTCAGCATCAAGCAGACAGCAGATCCATCAACACTGAGACACTCAGCATCAAGCAGACAGCAGATCTATCAACACAGAGACACTCAGCATCAAGCAGACAGCAGATCCATCAACACTGAGACACTCAGCATCAAGCAGACAGCAGATCCATCAACACTGAGACACTCAGCATCAAGCAGACAGCAGATCCATCAACACTGAGACACTCAGCATCAAGCAGACAGCAGATCCATCAACACTGAGACACTCAGCATCAAGCAGACAGCAGATCCATCAACACTCAGACACTCAGCGTCAAACAGACAGCAGATCCATCAACACTCAAACACTCAGTATCAAGCAGACAGCAGATCCATCAACACTGAAACACTCAGTATCAAGCAGACAGCAGATCCATCAACACTGAGACACTCAGCATCAAGCAGACAGCAGATCCATCAACAGTCAGACACTCAGTATCAAGCAGACAGCAGATGCATCAACACTGAGTCACTCAGCATCAAGCAGACAGCAGATCCATCAACAGTCAGCATCAAGCAGACAGCAGATCCATCAACACTGAGACACTCAGCATCAAGCAGACAGCAGATCCATCAACACTCAGACACTCAGCGTCAAACAGACAGCAGATCCATCAACACTCAAACACTCAGTATCAAGCAGACAGCAGATCCATCAACACTGAAACACTCAGTATCAAGCAGACAGCAGATCCATCAACACTGAGACACTCAGCATCAAGCAGACAGCAGATCCATCAACAGTCAGACACTCAGTATCAAGCAGACAGCAGATGCATCAACACTGAGTCACTCAGCATCAAGCAGACAGCAGATCCATCAACAGTCAGCATCAAGCAGACAGCAGATCCATCAACACTGAGACACTCAGCATCAAGCAGACAGCAGATCCATCAACACTGAGACACTCAGCGTCAAGCAGACAGCAGATCCATCAACACTCAGACACTCAGCGTCAAGCAGACAGCAGATCCATCAACACTCAGACACTCAGCATCAAGCAGACAGCAGATCCATCAACAGTCAGCATCAAGCAGACAGCAGATCCATCAACACTGAGACACTCAGCATCAAGCAGACAGCAGATCCATCAACACTGAGACACTCAGCGTCAAGCAGACAGCAGATCCATCAACACTCAGACACTCAGCGTCAAGCAGACAGCAGATCCATCAACACTCAGACACTCAGCGTCAAGCAGACAGCAGATCCATCAACACTGAGTCACTCAGCATCAAGCAGACAGCAGATCCATCAACAGTCAGCATCAAGCAGACAGCAGATCCATCAACACTGAGACACTCAGCATCAAGCAGACAGCAGATCCATAAACACTCAGACACTCAGCGTCAAACAGACAGCAGATCCATCAACACTCAAACACTCAGTATCAAGCAGACAGCAGATCCATCAACACTGAAACACTCAGCATCAAGCAGACAGCAGATCCATCAACACTGAGACACTCAGCATCAAGCAGACAGCAGATCTATCAACACAGAGACACTCAGCATCAAGCAGACAGCAGATCCATCAACACTGAGACACTCAGCATCAAGCAGACAGCAGATCCATCAACACTGAGACACTCAGCATCAAGCAGACAGCAGATCCATCAACACTGAGACACTCAGCATCAAGCAGACAGCAGATCCATCAACACTGAGACACTCAGCATCAAGCAGACAGCAGATCCATCAACACTCAGACACTCAGCGTCAAACAGACAGCAGATCCATCAACACTCAAACACTCAGTATCAAGCAGACAGCAGATCCATCAACACTGAAACACTCAGTATCAAGCAGACAGCAGATCCATCAACACTGAGACACTCAGCATCAAGCAGACAGCAGATCCATCAACAGTCAGACACTCAGTATCAAGCAGACAGCAGATGCATCAACACTGAGTCACTCAGCATCAAGCAGACAGCAGATCCATCAACAGTCAGCATCAAGCAGACAGCAGATCCATCAACACTGAGACACTCAGCATCAAGCAGACAGCAGATCCATCAACACTCAGACACTCAGCGTCAAACAGACAGCAGATCCATCAACACTCAAACACTCAGTATCAAGCAGACAGCAGATCCATCAACACTGAAACACTCAGTATCAAGCAGACAGCAGATCCATCAACACTGAGACACTCAGCATCAAGCAGACAGCAGATCCATCAACAGTCAGACACTCAGTATCAAGCAGACAGCAGATGCATCAACACTGAGTCACTCAGCATCAAGCAGACAGCAGATCCATCAACAGTCAGCATCAAGCAGACAGCAGATCCATCAACACTGAGACACTCAGCATCAAGCAGACAGCAGATCCATCAACACTGAGACACTCAGCGTCAAGCAGACAGCAGATCCATCAACACTCAGACACTCAGCGTCAAGCAGACAGCAGATCCATCAACACTCAGACACTCAGCATCAAGCAGACAGCAGATCCATCAACAGTCAGCATCAAGCAGACAGCAGATCCATCAACACTGAGACACTCAGCATCAAGCAGACAGCAGATCCATCAACACTGAGACACTCAGCGTCAAGCAGACAGCAGATCCATCAACACTCAGACACTCAGCGTCAAGCAGACAGCAGATCCATCAACACTCAGACACTCAGCGTCAAGCAGACAGCAGATCCATCAACACTGAGTCACTCAGCATCAAGCAGACAGCAGATCCATCAACAGTCAGCATCAAGCAGACAGCAGATCCATCAACACTGAGACACTCAGCATCAAGCAGACAGCAGATCCATAAACACTGAAACACTCAGCATCAAGCAGACAGCAGATCCATCAACACTGAGACACTCAGCATCAAGCAGACAGCAGATCCATCAACACTGAGACACTCAGCGTCAAGCAGACAGCAGATCCATCAACACTCAGACACTCAGCGTCAAGCAGACAGCAGATCCATCAACACTGAGACACTCAGCGTCAAGCAGACAGCAGATCCATCAACACTCAGACACTCAGCGTCAAGCAGACAGCAGATCCATCAACACTGAGACACTCAGCATCAAGCAGACAGCAGATCCATCAACAGTCAGACACTCAGTATCAAGCAGACAGCAGATGCATCAACACTGAGTCACTCAGCATCAAGCAGACAGCAGATCCATCAACAGTCAGCATCAAGCAGACAGCAGATCCATCAACACTGAGACACTCAGCATCAAGCAGACAGCAGATCCATCAACACTGAGACACTCAGCGTCAAGCAGACAGCAGATCCATCAACACTCAGACACTCAGCGTCAAGCAGACAGCAGATCCATCAACACTGAGACACTCAGCGTCAAGCAGACAGCAGATCCATCAACACTGAGACACTCAGCATCAAGCAGACAGCAGATCCATCAACAGTCAGACACTCAGTATCAAGCAGACAGCAGATGCATCAACACTGAGTCACTCAGCATCAAGCAGACAGCAGATCCATCAACAGTCAGCATCAAGCAGACAGCAGATCCATCAACACTGAGACACTCAGCATCAAGCAGACAGCAGATCCATCAACACTGAGACACCCAGCGTCAAGCAGACAGCAGATCCATCAACACTCAGACACTCAGCGTCAAGCAGACAGCAGATCCATCAACACTGAGTCACTCAGCATCAAGCAGACAGCAGATCCATCAACAGTCAGCATCAAGCAGACAGCAGATCCATCAACACTGAGACACTCAGCATCAAGCAGACAGCAGATCCATAAACACTGAAACACTCAGCATCAAGCAGACAGCATATCCATCAACACTGAGACACTCAGCATCAAGCAGACAGCAGATCCATCAACACTGAGACACTCAGCGTCAAGCAGACAGCAGATCCATCAACACTCAGACACTCAGCGTCAAGCAGACAGCAGATCCATCAACACTGAGACACTCAGCGTCAAGCAGACAGCAGATCCATCAACACTCAGACACTCAGCGTCAAGCAGACAGCAGATCCATCAACACTGAGACACTCAGCATCAAGCAGACAGCAGATGCATCAACACTGAGTCACTCAGCATCAAGCAGACAGCAGATCCATCAACAGTCAGCATCAAGCAGACAGCAGATCCATCAACACTGAGACACTCAGCATCAAGCAGACAGCAGATCCATCAACACTGAGACACTCAGCGTCAAGCAGACAGCAGATCCATCAACACTCAGACACTCAGCGTCAAGCAGACAGCAGATCCATCAACACTCAGACACTCAGCGTCAAGCAGACAGCAGATCCATCAACACTGAGTCACTCAGCATCAAGCAGACAGCAGATCCATCAACAGTCAGCATCAAGCAGACAGCAGATCCATCAACACTGAGACACTCAGCATCAAGCAGACAGCAGATCCATAAACACTGAAACACTCAGCATCAAGCAGACAGCATATCCATCAACACTGAGACACTCAGCATCAAGCAGACAGCAGATCCATCAACACTGAGACACTCAGCGTCAAGCAGACAGCAGATCCATCAACACTCAGACACTCAGCGTCAAGCAGACAGCAGATCCATCAACACTGAGACACTCAGCATCAAGCAGACAGCAGATCCATCAACAGTCAGACACTCAGTATCAAGCAGACAGCAGATGCATCAACACTGAGACACTCAGCGTCAAGCAGACAGCAGATCCATCAACACTGAGACACTCAGCATCAAGCAGACAGCAGATCCATCAACACTCAGACACTCAGCGTCAAGCAGACAGCAGATCCATCAACACTCAGACACTCAGCATCAGGCAGACAGCAGATCCATCAACAGTCAGCATCAAGCAGACAGCAGTTCCATCAACAGTCAGACACTCAGCATCAAGTTGACAGCAGATCCATCAACAGTCAGCATCAAGCAGACAGCAGATCCATCAACACCGAGACACTCAGTATCAAGCAGACAGCAGATCCATCAACACTGAGACACTCAGCATCAAGCAGACAGCAGATCCATCAACACAGAGGAGACAGATAGACAGAGCAACGAGTCCAGTGCGGTTGGAGCGGATCCCACTGCAGGCAGACATACATGAACATACATGTAGATAGGAAATGAACATACACTTACGGCATTATCCCCCAGTATATCTAGCTTTTTCATTAGCTCTGTGATGATGATGTCCTGCCAGGGAGAAGAGACAAGAACATCAGGTTAAACTTCAAATCAACTCCTTAACACTCCCCCTAGACCAAGGGTATTCAACTCTGACCCTACGAAGACAACTACTGGTTGTCTGTTCTACCTGATCATTAATATCACCCACCTGGTGTCCCAGGTCTAAATCAGGCCCTGATCATTAATGTCACCCCACCTGGTGTCCCAGGTCTAAATCAGGCCCTGATCATTAATATCACCCCGCCTGGTGTCCCAGGTCTAAATCAGGCCCTGATCATTAATATCACCCCACCTGGTGTCCCAGGTCTAAATCAGGCCCTGATCATTAATATCACCCCACCTGGTGTCCCAGGTCTAAATCAGGCCCTGATCATTAATATCACCCCACCTGGTGTCCCAGGTCTAAATCAGTCCCTGATCATTAATATCACCCCACCTGGTGTCCCAGGTCTAAATCAGTCCCTGATCATTAATATCAACCCACCTGGTGTCCCAGGTCTAAATCAGTCCCTGATCATTAATATCACCCTACCTGGTGTCCCAGGTCTAAATCAGTCCCTGATCATTAATGTCACCCCACCTGGTGTCCCAGGTCTAAATCAGGCCCTGATCATGAATATCACCCCACCTGGTGTCCCAGGTCTAAATCAGTCCCTGATCATTAATATCACCCCACCTGGTGTCCCAGGTCTAAATCATTTGAGGCCCCTAGACACTCTCCTAGCCTCTAGCTCCTAACCTCTACCCCCTTGCACCTTTTATATTATATTATTATTATAGATAAAGACTCAATGTGACTCCCTCAGCCTCACAGTACACTTGCAGTGGACTGATGCCTTCACAGAAGTATAATATATATATATATATATATTATATTATTATTATAGACTCACTGTGACTCCCTCAGCCTCACAGTACACTTGCAGTGGACTGATGCCTTCACAGAAGTGGATGTCGTGGAAGTTGATTCCTGGAGATCTCCTCTCCCTCTCCTGGATGGTGATAGATGACATTATTACTAGATGGCCCATCTTGGAGACCAGGGGCATGTAGAACTAGCCTGCAACTCTTTCATTAGCTAAAGTATGTACGAGTACAGTTAAAACTGACAATACATTTCCAAAAACGTGAATATCATTAAGATTAAACATTTTTCTGTACAATCGTTTACCACTTCCAGTGACAACTGATAGAGATTGGAGAGGATGGAGCTAGGGGGCGGCACCCCAGAAAGAGGATGGGGCTAGGGGGAGGTGCCCGAGAAAGGGGATGGGGCTAAGGGGCGGTGCCAGAGAAAGAGGATGGGGCTAGGGGGCGGCGCCCGAGAAAGAGGATGGGGCTAGGGGGCGGCGCACGAGAAAGAGGATGGGGCTAGGGGGCGGCGCCCGAGAAAGAGAATGGGGCTAGGGGGCGGCGCCCGAGAAAGAGGATGGGGCTAGGGGGCGGCGCCCGAGAAAGAGGATGGGGTTAGGGGGCGGCGCACGAGAAAGAGGATGGACCAGGGGGCGGCGCCCGAGAAAGAGGATGGGGCTAGGGGGCAGCGCCCGAGAAAGAGGATGGGGCTAGGGGGCGGCGCACGAGAAAGAGGATGGGGCTAGGGGGCGGCGCCCGAGAAAGAGGATGGTGCTAGGGGGCGGCGCCCGAGAAAGAGGATGGGGCTAGGGGGCGGCGCCCGAGAAAGAGGATGGGGCTAGGGGGCGGCGCCCGAGATAGAGGATGAAGCTAGGGGGCGGCGCCTGAGAAAGCAGTTGTTATGAGGGGTCAAATGGCCTTTGCTCTTACTTCAAGTTCAAGGATCCGGAACTCCAGGAGTTCATTTTGGTCTCTGGCGTCCTGAAATTCGTTTTTTAAACGGGACTCCTCTGTTTCCATGTGCTTGATCTGTTAAGAGACAGAAATACACCGGGGAAATGCAATCACATGTTTCCAATCACACCTGGATTACATGTGACATATCACTTCAGGTAAATATCACGGATAATAGTTTTATACCTTCCCTATAAGTTCTTGATTTCTTTGATACAGGGCTTGTTTCTCCTCGATCCACTTCATATCCTACAAACACACAGGAAATCAGTGACAAAGAACTCTGTGTGTGTGTGCGTGTGCGTGTGCGTGTGTGTGTGTGTGTGTGTGTGTGTGTGTGTGTGTGTGTGTAATCCAGTCACCTGTCCTTGCTGGGACAGAACACACTCCAGGTCCTGTATTCTCGTTTGGTAGAGAATAAGCTCTGCTTGCAACTGTTCTCTTGTCTTTGGAGTGAAGAGATAAACATTCACTGGTTATATACAATGATAATAAATGCTAGTAGAATATGTTTCTCTACCTGGTTCAGTCTCTATCTGGTTCAGTCTCTATGTCAGCATTATGTCTCTACCTGGTTCTGTCTCTATGACAGCATTCAGTCCCTACCTGGTTCAGTCTCTATGGCAGCATTCAGTCTCTACCTGGTTCAGTCTCTATGGCAGCATTCTGGCTCTACCTGGTCAGTCTCTACCTGGTTCAGTCTCTAGGGCAGCATTTTGGTTTGAGACTTGCGTGCTTAACTCTCATTTTCTCTCACGGACGTCAATGCATGATTTATGTGAATGTCTGGGCTGAATCAGGCCTTGGAGGAGTCCAACTTATGAAGGACAGGTGAATACGACTATAGCCCAATACTTCTAGTGGACTAGTGGTCTGAAATACATTACTGCCCAGTGAATGAAATACATGTTTTGATAATGGCATCATAATAGAGCACCTCTTACCTTGACTTCCTTCTCTGCATCAAACGTGCCCCCCACCTGCTCCTGTAGAAGTGCATAGGCTCTCTGAAGAGCCTGGTACTCCATGGTCAACTGATGAAACCTTATCTCTGTCTCCTCCCTGATCATACCCTACAGGCAGACAGGCAGACAGAAAGACAGAAAGACAGGTAGACAGAAAGACAGGTAGACAGGTAGACAGAAAGACAGGTAGACAGACAGGCAGACAGAAAGACAGGTAGACAGACAGGCAGACAGACAGACAGACAGACAGAAAGACAGATAAACAGGCAGACAGGTAGACATACGGGCAGACAGACAGATAGGCAAACAGACAGATAGGCAGACAGACGGGAAGACAGAGAGGCAGATGTACAGACAGACAGAAACAACAGTGAGGTTAGTCAGAGATCGCTGTCCCTCCCCATGGTCATTATAACACAATATCAGAAACAACAGTGAGGGAGGTCAGAGGTTGCTGTCCCTCCCCATGGTTATTATAACACAATATCAGAAACAACAGTGAGGGAGGTCAGAGGTCGCTGTCCCTCCCCATGGTCATTATAACACAATATCAGAAACAACAGTGAGGGAGGTCAGAGGTCGCTGTCCCTCCCCATGGTCATTATAACACAATATCAGAAACAACAGTGAGGGAGGTCAGAGGTCGCTGTCCCTCCCCATGGTCATTATAACACAATATCAGAAACAACAGTGAGGGAGGTCAGAGGTCGCTGTCCCTCCCCATGGTCATTATAACACAATATCAGAAACAACAGTGAGGGAGGTCAGAGGTCGCTGTCCCTCCCCATGGTTATTATAACACAATATCAGAAACAACAGTGAGGGAGGTCAGAGATCGCAGTCCCTCCCCATGGTTATTATAACACAATATCAGAAACAACAGTGAGGGAGGTCAGAGATCGCTGTCCCTCCCCATGGTCATTATAACACAATATCAGAAACAACAGTGAGGGAGGTCAGAGGTCGCTGTCCCTCCCCATGGTCATTATAACACAATATCAGAAACAACAGTGAGGGAGGTCAGAGGTCGCTGTCCCTCCCCATGGTCATTATAACACAATATCAGAAACAACAGTGAGGGAGGTCAGAGGTCGCTGTCCCTCCCCATGGTCATTATAACACAATATCAGAAACAACAGTGAGGGAGGTCAGAGGTCGCTGTCCCTCCCCATGGTCATTATAACACAATATCAGAAACAACAGTGAGGGAGGTCAGAGGTCGCTGTCCCTCCCCATGGTCATTATAACACAATATCAGAAACAACAGTGAGGGAGGTCAGAGGTCGCTGTCCCTCCCCATGGTCATTATAACACAATATCAGAAACAACAGTGAGGGAGGTCAGAGGTCGCTGTCCCTCCCCATGGTCATTATAACACAATATCAGAAACAACAGTGAGGGAGGTCAGAGGTCGCTGTCCCTCCCCATGGTTATTATAACACAATATCAGAAACAACAGTGAGGGAGGTCAGAGGTCACTGTCCCTTCCCATGGTCATTATAACACAATATCAGAAACAACAGTGAGGGAGGTCAGAGATCGCTGTCCCTCCCCATGGTTATTATAACACAATATCATAAACAACATATGACATAAGAAACAGGCAATATGTCTGCTTCTCGGTAAACGTTGCGTTGCATATTTACACTTCTGTAATTGACTGCTGTATATCAAGAATGGAAACACACATCCACATTCATACATAGTTCTGATACAAACCAAATGTCAAAACGTCAAGCTTTCATCAGGGAGCAATCAGACGACAAAACATACATACACTGTATATATATCTCTCTCCCCCTCCTCTCTCTTTCTCTCAGTCTTGATCGTTCTCTCTTTCCTCTCTCCCTCTCTCTTGATCACACTCTTTCTCTCAGTCTTGATCGTTCTCCCTTTCCTCTCTCCCTCTCTCTTGATCACACTCTTTCTCTCAGTCTTGATCGTTCTCTCTTTCCTCTCTCCCTCTCTCTTGATCACACTCTTTCTCTCAGTCTTGATCTTTCTCTCTTTCCTCTCTCCCTCTCTCTTGATCACACTCTTTCTCTCAGTCTTGATCGTTCTCCCTTTCCTCTCTCAATCTCTCTTGATCACACTCTTTCTCTCAGTCTTGATCGTTCTCCCTTTCCTCTCTCCCTCTCTCTTGATCATACTCTTTCTCTCAGTCTTGATCGTTCTCTCTTTCCTCTCTCCCTCTCTCTTGATCACACTCTTTCTCTCAGTCTTGATCGTTCTCTCTTTCCTCTCTCCCTCTCTCTTGATCACACTCTTTCTCTCTGTCAGACTCCCCTTAAACACGACACGACAAATCTGTGAGTCTCCATGTCTTACCTCCTCCAGGTCATCGTCTGGTGTGCACGGTGTCCTGTCTGTGTGGACGGAGATGGAGGAACCGTCTGAGTCTATAGAGGCCTCTTCATCGTAACCAAAGAAGGTCTCTACCAGCGGTTTAGACGGCCTGATGGCCTTCTTCCTCCCCAGGCTGCCCTGCCGCCTGTACCTCAGCAGCATATCTCTTTCCTAGAACATCGTTCCATGGAAGATTACGGGAAATGGTTGTTTGTCATGTGCCGAATACAACAGGCGTATTAAACAGAGCTTTCCTCATAGACACCTAATATTAAACAGTACTATCCTCATAGACACCTAATATTAAACAGTACTATCCTCATAGACACCTAATATTAAACAGTACTATCCTCATAGACACCTAACATTAAACAGTACTATCCTCATAGACACCTAACATTAAACAGTACTATGCTCATAGACACCTAATATTAAACAGTACTATCCTCATAGACACCTAATATTAAACAGTACTATCCTCAGAGACACCTAATATTAAACAGTACTATCCTCATAGACACCTAATATTAAACAGCACTATCCTCATAGACACCTAATATTAAACAGTACTATCCTCATAGACACCTAATATTAAACAGTACTATCCTCATAGACACCTAACATTAAACAGTACTATCCTCATAGACAACTAATATTAAACAGTACTATCATCATAGACACCTAATATTAAACAGTACTATCCTCATAGACATAGCTAGATATTAAACAGTACTATCCTCATAGACACCTAATATTAAACAGTACCATCCTCAGAGACACCTAATATTAAACAGTACCATCCTCATAGACACCTAATATTAAACAGTACTATCCTCATAGACATAGCTAGATATTAAACAGTACTATCCTCATAGACATAGCTAGATATTAAACAGTACTATCCTCATAGACATAGCTAGATATTAAACAGTACTATCCTCATAGACACCTAATATTAAACAGTACTATCCTCAGACACCTAATATTAAACAGCACTATCCTCATAGACACCTAATATTAAACAGTACTATCCTCATAGACACCTAATATTAAACAGTACTATCCTCATAGACATAGCTAGATATTAAACAGTACTATCCTCATAGACATAGCTAGATATTAAACAGTACTATCCTCAGAGACACCTAATATTAAACAGTACTATCCTCATAGACACCTAATATTAAAAAGTACTATCCTCAGAGACACCTAATATTAAACAGTACTATCCTCATAGACATAGCTAGATATTAAACAGTACTATCCTCATAGACACCTAATATTAAACAGTACTATCCTCATAGACATAGCTAGATATTAAACAGTACTATCCTCAGAGACACCTAATATTAAACAGTACTATCCTCATAGACACCTAATATTAAACAGTACTATCCTCAGAGACACCTAATATTAAACAGTACCATCCTCAGAGACACCTAATATTAAACAGTACCATCCTCATAGACACCTAATATTAAACAGTACTATCCTCATAGACATAGCTAGATATTAAACAGTACTATACTCATAGACACCTAATATTAAACAGTACTATCCTCATAGACACCTAATATTAAACAGTACTATCCTCAGAGACACCTAATATTAAACAGTACTATCCTCATAGACACCTAATATTAAACAGTACCATCCTCAGAGACACCTAATATTAAACAGTACCATCCTCATAGACACCTAATATTAAACAGTACTATCCTCATAGACATAGCTAGATATTAAACAGTACTATCCTCATAGACACCTAATATTAAACAGTACTATCCTCATAGACACCTAATATTAAACAGTACTATCCTCATAGACACCTAATATTAAACAGTACTATCCTCATAGACACCTAATATTAAACATTACTATCCTCATAGACACCTAATATTAAACATTACTATCCTCATAGACATAGCTAGATATTAAACAGTACTATCCTCATAGACACCTAATATTAAACAGTACTATCCTCATAGACACCTAATATTAAACAGTACTATCCTCATAGACACCTAATATTAAACAGTACTATCCTCATAGACACCTAATATTAAACATTACTATCCTCATAGACACCTAATATTAAACAGTAGTATCCTCATAGACATAGCTAGATATTAAACAGTACTATCCTCATAGACACCTAATATTAAACAGTACTATCCTCAGAGACACCTAATATTAAACATTACTATCCTCATAGACACCTAATATTAAACAGTACTATCCTCATAGACATAGCTAGATATTAAACAGTACTGTCCTCATAGACACCTAATATTAAACAGTAGTATTCTCAAAGACATAGCTAGATATTAAACAGTAGTATCCTCAAAGACACCTAATATTAAACAGTACTATCCTCATGGACACCTAATATTAAACAGTACTATCCTCAGAGACACCTAATATTAAACAGTACTATCCTCATAGACACCTAATATTAAACAGTACTATCCTCAGAGACACCTAATATTAAACAGTACTATCCTCATAGACACCTAATATTAAACAGTACTATCCTCAGACACCTAATATTAAACAGCACTATCCTCATAGACACCTAATATTAAACAGTACTATCCTCATAGACACCTAATATTAAACAGTACTATCCTCAGAGACATAGCTAGATATTAAACAGTACTATCCTCATAGACACCTAATATTAAACAGTACTATCCTCAGAGACACCTAATATTAAACAGTACTATACTCAGAGACACCTAATATTAAACAGTACTATCCTCATAGACACCTAATATTAAACAGTACTATCCTCATAGACATAGCTAGATATTAAACAGTACTATCCTCATAGACATAGCTAGATATTAAACAGTACTATCCTCAGAGACACCTAATATTAAACAGTACTATCCTCATAGACACCTAATATTAAACAGTACTATCCTCAGAGACACCTAATATTAAACAGTACCATCCTCAGAGACACCTAATATTAAAAAGTACCATCCTCATAGACACCTAATATTAAACAGTACTATCCTCATAGACATAGCTAGATATTAAACAGTACTATACTCATAGACACCTAATATTAAACAGTACTATCCTCATAGACACCTAATATTAAACAGTACTATCCTCAGAGACACCTAATATTAAACAGTACTATCCTCATAGACACCTAATATTAAACAGTACCATCCTCAGAGACACCTAATATTAAACAGTACCATCCTCATAGACACCTAATATTAAACAGTACTATCCTCATAGACATAGCTAGATATTAAACAGTACTATCCTCATAGACACCTAATATTAAACAGTACTATCCTCAGAGACACCTAATATTAAACATTACTATCCTCATAGACACCTAATATTAAACAGTACTATCCTCATAGACATAGCTAGATATTAAACAGTACTGTCCTCATAGACACCTAATATTAAACAGTAGTATTCTCAAAGACATAGCTAGATATTAAACAGTAGTATCCTCAAAGACACCTAATATTAAACAGTACTATCCTCATGGACACCTAATATTAAACAGTACTATCCTCAGAGACACCTAATATTAAACAGTACTATCCTCATAGACACCTAATATTAAACAGTACTATCCTCAGAGACACCTAATATTAAACAGTACTATCCTCATAGACACCTAATATTAAACAGTCCTATCGTCATAGACACCTAATATTAAACAGTACCATCCTCATAGACACCTAATATTAAACAGTACTATCCTCATAGACACCTAATATTAAACAGTACTATCCTCATAGACACCCAATATTAAACAGTAGTATTCTCAAAGACATAGCTAGATATTAAACAGTACTATCCTCATAGACACCTAATATTAAACAGTACTATCCTCATAGACACCTAATATTAAACAGTACTATCCTCATAGACATAGCTAGATATTAAACAGTACTATCCTCATGGACACCTAATATTAAACAGTACTATCCTCATAGACACCTAATATTAAACAGTACTATCCTCATAGACACCTAATATTAAACAGTAGTATTCTCAAAGACATAGCTAGATATTAAACAGTACTGTCCTCATAGACACCTAATATTAAACAGTACTATCCTCATAGACACCTAATATTAAACAGTAGTATTCTCAAAGACATAGCTAGATATTAAACAGTACTGTCCTCATAGACACCTAATATTAAACAGTACTATCCTCATAGACACCTAATATTACACAGTACTATCCTCATAGACACCTAATATTAAACAGTACTATCCTCATAGACACCTAATATTAAACAGTACTATCCTCATAGACACCTAATATTAAACAGTACTATCCTCAGAGACACCTAATATTAAACAGTACTATCCTCATAGACACCTAATATTAAACAGTACTATCCTCATAGACACCTAATATTAAACAGTACTATCCTCATAGACATAGCTAGATATTAAACAGTACTATCCTCATAGACATAGCTAGATATTAAACAGTACTATCCTCATAGACACCTAATATTAAACAGTACTATCCTCATAGACATAGCTAGATATTAAACAGTACCATCCTCATAGACACCTAATATTAAACAGTACTATCCTCATAGACATAGCTAGATATTAAACAGTACTATCCTCATAGACACCTAATATTAAACAGTACTATCCTCATAGACATAGCTAGATATTAAACAGTACTATCCTCATAGACACCTAATATTAAACAGTACTATCCTCAGAGACACCTAATATTAAACAGTACTATCCTCATAGACACCTAATATTAAACAGTACTATCCTCATAGACACCTAATATTAAACAGTACTATCCTCAGAGACACTAAAGATGCAGATCGTGTCCCTCCTTTGAGGCTGATAGACTGAGGATACATTCCAAATGGTACCCTATTCCATATGTAGTGCACTACTTTTGACCAGGGCCCACCAGATGTCTCTGGACAAAAGTAGTGCACTACTATATATAGTGAAAGTGGACACACAAGGACGTTTCCATATCAGAGTCTGGGGAGGGGTTGCATCAAACTAAGATTGTATTGATATAATGTTAGATTAGTTGTTGTTTCCATTAAACTATCCATCATGTTGCATTCCTATCATAATACTTGATGGAATTATCTTAATTAACTTACAATCACACTCTTCACGTATCCAGCTGTCTCCAGTGCCTAGAAAACATATACATTTTGTTGTTGTTGCAATGTCTCATCCTGTGTTTCATGACTACAAATCCCTTCCGTACGATTCAAAATCATCAGTGTGTTTGGCCCTACCAGTGAAGGGGACTGTGAGCATGAGTGTGACAGAGAGAGAGAGAGAGAGAGAGAGAGAGGGATGGAGAGAGAGAGAGAGAGAGAGGGATGGAGAGAGAGAGAGGGATGGAGAGAGAGAGAGAGATGGAGAGAGAGAGAGAGAGAGAGAGAGAGAAGGAGATAAAGAATGACAGTGAGAAAGAGAGAGAGAAAGAGAGAGAGAGGCAGAGAGAGGCAGAGACAGAGAGACAGAGAGAGAGAGAGAACCACAGAGAAAACCCACGGAAGGGGTGCTGTTGTCATAGAAATTGTAAATACCTTTGACAGGTCGTCAATAATATTCTGCTGTTCCAGAACCTGCAGTCTGAGGAACTCGATCTCTCTCTCCTCCTGACTCTGATCAAGGTCGTTTAGAGAGCTGGGACGTCTTTTGGTGGCAACCTTCTCTCTCTGGAAAGGAAGTCAACCGGGTAAAGGTGTAATACGCAGAAATCACTCCACCATTTCCTGGTTGCTAAAATTTGAATAGCTTGCCTGTTGTCAGTTTATGTGACAAAACAAGCAATGTATAGTCGGAAGAATCCATTGTACCATCAACCAAAAATATTATATATTCAGCTGTTTGAAGCTGATGTACAAAACCCGAAAGTAAAAGATGGAAAAAATAAACTTATGAACAGGAAGCATAGAAGAAAAGCACATAGAACAGATCTACCGCTTCTTAGATTGGTTTTCAATGAGAATGACATGTCTAGAACTCGTATTTCTATGTGATTTTGGTCATGTCGCCCAAAAAGTGACATATTGCAGCTTTAAAAACAATAAAGATATTCAATTTGAGGCATTTTCTGAAATCTGAAGAAGCAAATCTCTATGCACTAGTCAGCTAGTCCACTTGATTCATGTTAACTCTCTGTCACAAGGGATTACTCTACTGTGTTAATTAATAAGGGTAGTCAGTGTTCTGTTATCTCTCTGTCACTAGGGATTACTGTACTGTGTTAATTAATAAGGGTAGTCAGTGTTCTGTTATCTCTCTGACACTAGGGATTACTGTACTGTGTTAGTTAATAAGGGTAGTCAGTGTTCTGTTATCTCTCTGTCACTAGAGATTACTGTACTGAGTTAATAAGGGTAGTCAATGTTCTGTTAACTCTCTGTCACTAGAGATTACTGTACTGTGTTAATAAGGGTAGTCAGTGTTCTGTTATCTCTCTGACACTAGGGATTACTGTACTGTGTTAATTAATAAGGGTAGTCAGTGTTCTGTTATCTCTCTGTCACTAGAGATTACTGTACTGAGTTAATAAGGGTAGTCAGTGTTCTGTTAACTCTCTGTCACTAGAGATTACTGTACTGTGTTAATAAGGGTAGTCAGTGTTCTGTTATCTCTCTGTCACTAGAGATTACTGTACTGTGTTAATAAGGGTAGTCAGTGTTCTGTTATCTCTCTGTCACTAGAGATTACTGTACTGAGTTAATACGGGTAGTCAGTGTTCTGTTATCTCTCTGTCACTAGAGATTACTGTACTGTGTTAATAAGGGTAGTCAGTGTTCTGTTATCTCTCTGTCACTAGGGATTACTGTACTGTGTTAATTAATAAGGGTAGTCAGTGTTCTGTTATCTCTCTGTCACTAGAGATTACTGTACTGTGTTAATAAGGGTAGTCAGTGTTCTGTTATCTCTCTGTCACTAGAGATTACTGTACTGAGTTAATAAGGGCAGTCAGTGTTCTGTTATCTCTCTGTCACTAGAGATTACTGTACTGTGTTAATAAGGGTAGTCAGTGTTCTGTTAACTCTCTGACACTAGAAGTTACTGTACTCTATGCTAATTAAGTGATAATGCCCCAGAAGCCGGTGTTTGGAGGATATATTGGGTGTTGTTAGGCCCCAAACACCGGCTTCAATGGCATTGTCACTTTTATACGGGTTACCAAATTATTCAAATAATTATTGATACATTTTAATTTAAAAAACGTTCTTTTGATTAATTTATTAATTTATTCATACTAGTTCATTCATAACAATGAACTAATGAGGTGTGATTTTGCCTGGTGTGGTCACTCGTCAGGACACTGTTGTTCTGAGGAGCTAGCCAACAACACAGCTAACACAATCACTTCAAACTGAAGATGGAAAGACTGCAAACTCTGCAAACTAGCTGCACTTCGTTTCGTTTGACCTTTTTTCAATTTACATTTCTTTTTTATACATCAATGAAATCCATAAAAATGATGTCAGCTGATTCATGATTTCCACTGGCTGAGAAACGCTGCCTGCCTGTCTGTCTCGTCCGACTCCAGATTCGTTCATTACTATGGGACAGCTGGAGATCGAATTTAAATATTGAAACAATGTTGCAAATGTCGGCGAGACAGACAGCAAGGTTTATACAAATCACTGCTGTTAAACGTTAGTCTAAAAGACATGTGAGATAATGTCGAGATGCTTTTTATAGTGGAGATCAAGTTCATAAATTGCCGGGCTGGGCTGATGAGACAGTGGATAGGGCTGATGAGACAGTGGATAGGGCTGATGAGACAGTGGACTGGGCTGATGAGACAGTGGACTGGGCTGATGAGACAGTGGACTGGGCTGATGAGACAGTGGACGGGGCTGATGAGACAGTGGATGGGGCTGATGAGACAGTGGATGGGGCTGATGAGGCAGTGGATAGGGCTGATGAGACAGTGGATTGGGCTGATGAGACAGTGGATAGGGCTGATGAGACAGTGGATTGGGCTGATGAGACAGTGGATGGGGCTGATGAGACAGTGGATAGGGCTGATGAGACAGTGGATAGGGCTGATGAGACGGTGGATATGCCTGATGAGACGGTGGATTGGGCTGATGAGACAGTGGATAGGGCTGATGAGACAGTGGATAGGGCTGATGAGACAGTGGATAGGGCTGATGAGACAGTGGATTGGGCTGATGAGACAGTGGATTGGGCTGATGAGACAGTGGATATGCCTGATGAGACAGTGTATAGGGCTGATGAGACAGTGGATAGGGCTGATGAGACAGTGGACAGGGCTGATGAGACAGTGGATTGGGCTGATGAGACAGTGGATAGGGCTGATGAGACAGTGGATTGGGCTGATGAGACAGTGGATAGGGCTGATGAGACAGTGGATTGGGCTGATGAGACAGTGGATTGGGCTGATGAGACAGTGGATAGGGCTGATGAGACAGTGGATAGGGCTGATGAGACAGTGGATTGGGCTGATGAGACAGTGGATAGGGCTGATGAGACAGTGGATTGGGCTGATGAGACAGTGGATAGGGCTGATGAGACAGTGGATGGGGCTGATGAGACAGTGGATAGGGCTGATGAGACAGTGGATTGGGCTGATGAGACAGTGGATAGGGCTGATGAGACAGTGGATTGGGCTGATGAGACAGTGGATAGGGCTGATGAGACAGTGGATTGGGCAGATGAGACAGTGGATAGGGCTGATGAGACAGTGGATAGGGCTGATGAGACAGTGGACTGGGCTGATGAGACAGTGGATAGGGCTGATGAGACAGTGGATAGGGCTGATGAGACAGTGGATAGGGCTGATGAGACAGTGGACTGGGCTGATGAGACATTGGATAGGGCTGATGAGATGGTCAGATGGAACAGAGTAAATAGGCATTTTAACATCATAGACTTAACCGGTGGTAACTTGTGGAATAGACACCGGCTGGAATGCGATTTTAACCAATCAGCATTCAGGATTATACCCACCAATTAGCATAAAGGTAGTCAGTGTTCTGTTATCTCTCTGTCACAAGAGATTACTGTACTGAGTTCAAGGTAGCCAGTATTCTGTTATCTCTCTGTCACAAGAGATTACTGTACTGAGTTCAAGGGAGCCAGTGTTCACCTGTGCAGTGAAATATATAGGCACCCTTGCATGATTCACTATTTCTTATAAATGATGTTGAAATTGAAAACACATTTGGTGTACACACATGTATTTGTTTGATTTACAACTGCACAGAACCAAGAAAAAACATTGACAACTGTGTGTGTGTGTGTGTGTGTGTGTGTGTGTGTGTGTGTGTGTGTGTGTGTGTGTGTGTGTGTGTGTGTGTGTGTGTGTGTGTGTGTGTGTGTGTGTGTGTGTGTGTGTGTGTGTGTGTGTGTGTGTGTGTGTGCTGTACCATTTCCATGTTCTCCTCTGTAATGAAGCGTAGTTTGTTCTCCATGCGTCTGAATGCGTGGGCCAGCTCCTCATTCTTCCTGCTCAGCCTCTTGTTCTTATCCAGCAGGGGCATAAACTGGCTCTCTGCCTCTCTTAGGCGCTTCAGCTAGACGGACACACAAACACACAAACCATCAGTATCGTTCTTGTCCAGCAGGGGCCCTCTGCCTCTCGCGTGCGCTGCTGCTAGACGGACATACACACACACACACACACACACACACACACACACACACACACACACACACACACACACACACACACACACACACACACACACACACACACACACACACACACACACAAACTCACACTCACACACACACACACTCACACACTCACACACACGTCATCAGTATCGTTCTTGTCCAGCAGGGGCCCTCTGCCTCTCGCGTGCGCTGCTGCTAGACGGACACACACACACACAAACACACACACACACACACACACACACACACACACACACACACACACACACACACACACACTCACACACACGTCATCAGTATCGTTCTTGTCCAGCAGGGGCCCTCTGCCTCTCGCGTGCGCTGCTGCTAGACACAGACACAGTCAGGTCCACAATTATCGGCACCCTTGATATAGATGAGCAGTACATTGGGAGGGGGGGGGTGTTAGACCAGTCCTCCATACAGAATCTTTCCACATCCTTGATATAGATGAGCAGTACATTGAGGGGGGGGGGGAGTTAGACCAGTCCTCCATACAGAATCTTTCCACATCCTTGATATAGATGAGCAGTACATTGGGGGAGGGGGAGGTGTTAGACCAGTCCTCCATACAGAATCTTTACACATCCTTGATATAGATGAGCAGTACATTGGGGGGGGGGGGGGGGTGTTAGACCAGTCCTCCATACAGAATCTTTACACATCCTTGATATAGATGAGCAGTACATTGGGGGAGGGGGAGGTGTTAGACCAGTCCTCCATACAGAATCTTTCCACATCCTTGATATAGATGAGCAGTACATTGGGGGAGGGGGGGGGGGGTGTTAGACCAGTCCTCCATACAGAATCTTTCCACATCCTTGATATAGATGAGCAGTACATTGGGGGAGGGGGGGAGGTGTTAGACCAGTCCTCCATACAGAATCTTTCCACATCCTTGATATAGATGAGTAGTACATGGGGGGGGGGGGGTTAGACCAGTCCTCCATACAGAATCTTTCCACATCCTTGATATAGATGAGTAGTACATGGGGGGGGGGGGGGGTTAGACCAGTCCTCCATACAGAATCTTTCCACATCCTTGATATAGATGAGCAGGACATTGGGGGGTGGGGGGGGGGGGTGTTAGACCAGTCCTCCATACAGAATCTTTCCACATCCTTGATATCCTTCATCTGCTCTTTGTGAACTGCCCTCTCCAATTCAAACTACAGATGGTCAATGGGGTTCAAGTCCAAAGACGGAGATGGCCATTTCAAAATGTTGATTTTTGTGGTCAATTAATAATTTCGTTGTGGATTTTGACGTGTGGTTGGGATTATTGTCTTGCTGGAAGATCCACTTGCGGCAAAGTGCCAGCCTCCTGAGAGACGCAACCTGGTATTTGGTCAAATGTCCTGGTACTTTGTAAAGTTCATGATGTCGTTGACCTTAACAAGGGCCACAGGACCAGTGGAAACAAAATAGCCGCATAACATCAATGATCCACCAACATATTTTACCATAACATAACATCACTATATTTCACCATAACATCACCACCATATTTTACCATAACATCAATGATCTACCAACATATTTTACCATAACATAACATCACCATATTTTACCATAACATAACCACCATATTTTACCATAACATCAATGATCTACCAACATATTTTACCATAACATCACCACCATATTTTACCATAACATAACATCACCACCATATTTTACCATAACATCAATGATCCACTACCATATCTTACCATAACATCAATGATCCACCACCATTTTTTACCATAACATCAATGATCCACCACCATTTTTTACCATAACATCACGACCATATTTTACCATAACATCAATGATCTACTACCATATTATACCAGAACATAACATCACCACCATATTTTACCATAACATCAATGATCCACTACCATATTTTACCATAACATCAATGATCCACTACCATATTTTACCTGAACATCAATGATCAACCACCATATTTTATCCTAACATAACATCACTACCATATTTTACCATAACATCAATGATCCACTACCATATCTTACCATAACATCAATGATCCACTACCATATCTTACCATAACATCAATGGTCCACTACCATATCTTACCATAACATCAATGGTCCACTACCATATTTTACCATAACATCAATGATCCACTAGCATATCTTACCATAACATCAATGATCCACTACCATATTTTACCATAACATCAATGATCCACTAGCATATCTTACCATAACATCACTACCATATCTTACCATAACATCAATGATCCACTACCATATCTTACTATAACATCAATGATCCACTACCATATCTTACCATAACATCAATGATCCACTACCATATCTTACCATAACATCAATGATCCACTACCATATCTTACCATAACATCAATGATCCACTAGCATATCTTACCATAACATCAATGATCCACTACCATATCTTACCATAACATCAATGATCCACTACCATATCTTACCATAACATCAATGGTCCACTACCATATTTTACCATAACATCAATGATCCACTACCATATCTTACCATAACATCAACACCATATCTTACCATAACATCAATGATCCACTACCATATTTTACCATAACATCAATGATCCACTAGCATATCTTACCATAACATCAATGATCCACTACCATATTTTACCATAACATCAATGATCCACTAGCATATCTTACCATAACATCACTACCATATCTTACCATAACATCAATGATCCACTACCATATCTTACCATAACATCACTACCATATCTTACCATAACATCAATGATCCACTACCATATCTTACCATAACATCACTACCATATTTTACCATAACATCAATGATCCACTACCATATTATACCATAACATCAATGATCCACTACCATATCTTACCATAACATCACTACCATATTTTACCATAACATCAATGATCCACTAGCATATCTTACCATAACATAACATCACCACCATATTTTACCATAACATCAATGATCCACTACCATATTATACCAAAACATCAATGATCCACCACCATATCTTACCATAACATCAATGATCCACTACCATATTTTACCATAACATCAATGATCCACTACCATATTTTACCTTAAGTACAAGGTAACTTTCTGCATATGCTTCTGTTTTTTAAACACCAAACTCACCGCCGGTGTGATTGGCCAAAATAACTCTATTTTCATGTCATCTGACCTTGGGCCTGGAGTTTGATACTAATGCCACTTTAATGTTTACATATCTTATATACTCATCTCACATGTATATACTCTATTTTATACCATCTATTGTATCTTGCCTTTGCCGCTCTCTCATCCATATATTTATATGTACATATTCTTATTCCATTCCTTTAGATTTGTGTGTATTGGGTTGTTGTTGTGGAATTGTTAGATTACTTGTTAGATATTACTGCACTGTTGGAACTAGAAGCCCTGATAACTGATATATCTGATAACCGTGTGTATGTGACCATTAACATCTGATAACCATGTGTATGTGACCATTAACATCTGATAACCATGTGTATGTGACCATTAACATCTGCTAACCATGTGTATGTGACCATTAACATCTGCTAACCATGTGTATGTGACCATTAACATCTGCTAACCATGTGTATGTGACCATTAACATCTGCTAACCATGTGTATGTGACCATTAACATCTGATAACCATGTGTATGTGACCATTAACATCTGATAACCATGTGCATGTGACCATTAACATCTGATAACCATGTGTATGTGACCATTAACATCTGATAACCATGTGTATGTGACCATTAACATCTGCTAACCATGTGTATGTGACCATTACCATCTGCTAACCATGTGTATGTGACCATTAACATCTGCTAACCATGTGTATGTGACCATTAACATCTGCTAACCATGTGTATGTGACCATTAACATCTGCTAACCATGTGTATGTGACCATTAACATCTGATAACCATGTGCATGTGACCACTAACATCTGATAACCATGTGTATGTGACCATTAACATCTGATAACCATGTGTATGTGACCATTAACATCTGCTAACCATGTGTATGTGACAAATACATTTGGATTTGAAACGGCATTGGTTCTTGTATTGGGACCGGTGACATGGTCCCGTAAACTCAGCTTAGAAGCTCTTTAAATAAGTGGGAACGTTTTGCAATGACAGGAAGGTTCACAGCTTGTATTGGGACCGGTGACATGGTCCCGTAAACTCAGTTTAGAAGCTCTTTAAATAAGTGGGAACGTTTTGCAATTGCAGGAAGGTTCACAGCTTGTATTGGGACCGATGACATGGTCCCGTAAACTCAGCTTAGAAGCTTTTTAAATAAGTGGGAACGTTTTGCAATGACATGAAGGTTCTCAGCTTGACGGGCAGTGATGTAGAGGAAAATAAAAGTGAGTGAACGCTGGTGTCCGTTCGCGGTGAGTAAAGTAACACTCCCTATGTTGTTGAATCATTTTGTTTCACAATATGTGGGTCAAAGGTCACGCAAAATAAAATAAAAGGTGCCAAAACCAAACGGATCCAATACCAAACCTGTTTTTTAAGCCAGAACCAAATTGATCCAATACCAAACCTGGTTGTTATACCAGAACCAAACGGATCCAATACCAAACCTGTTTTTTAAGCCAGAACCAAACGGATCCAATACCAAACCTGTTTTTTAAGCCAGAACCAAACGGATCCAATACCAAACCTGTTTTTTAAGCCAGAAACAAACTGATCCAATATCAAACCTGTTTTTTATACCAGAACCAAACGGATCCAATTCACCAGTTCATGTCTTTCCTCTGACAAGAGGGCGTTACGGTCCTCCAGCCAATCAGCATTCAGGGCTGGAACCACCCGGTTTATACTTGTGATTAGAAGACGTCAGAACGGCTCACCAGTTCATTTCTTTCCTCTGACAAGAGGGCGTTGCGGTCCTCCAGCCAATCAGCGTTCAGGGCTGGAACCACCTGGTTTATACTTGTGATTAGAAGACGTCAGAACGGCTCACCAGTTCATTTCTTTCCTCTGACAAGAGGGCGTTGCGGTCCTCCAGTTTGCGGATGACGGCACTCAGCTCAGCGATCTTTAGCTGGAAGCGTCGCGCCTCCTTCTCAGCCAACTGCTGTTCCTGAAACACACAACCACTGCAGATTACTGGCAATAACCTCAAACACCATCCCCAGGCTATATTATTACAGTATATTAGGCCTCGCCCCCTGAACCCCACTTATCGAAAGCCCTATGGACCTTCACTGTAAACACGCCATGTAGAAACGCCAGTTAATGTGGTAAAATACACCCGGAAACTTCTGGGTTCCTGTTGACATGGATTTATCTAAATAACAGTGTAATAAAGTGGACAGTGGGTACATTCATTCTTACACAGAACAAATAATTAAACAGAAAAATAAAAAACATGAAAGCACTATTCAATAGGCTACGGTCCCTTACTATAGTGTTAATTACAACGCAGCCTTGCTTGCTACTCATCAGGGTTGGGGTCCTTTTGAATTGAAGGAAGTCAATTCAGGAAATGATTTGAATTTAACATTTAAATACAAATATCTTCTCCTTTTCAGTTTATTGAGAAGTCATTGAAAATAAGATGCCTTTAAAAAAAATCAATTATTGAATTGGAACGTCAATTTATTTCCTGAATTGACTGACTTGAATTGGAACGTCAATTTATTTCCTGAATTGACTGACTTGAATTGGAACGTCAATTTAATTCCTGAATTGACTGACTTGAATTGGAACGTCAATTTACTTCCTGAATTGACTGACTTGAATTGGAACGTCAATTCATTTCCTGAATTGACTGACTTGAAATGGAACGTCAATTTAATTCCTGAATTGACTGACTTGAATTGGAACGTCAATTTACTTCCTGAATTGACTGACTTGAATTGGAACGTCAATTTACTTCCTGAATTGACTGACTTGAATTGTAATTGACCCCAAAGCTGGCCCCAGCTACTCCAGACTCATGGCGCTCAGACTCAGCAGCTGTGAGAAGAGACTAACTACATTGAGAGGCATGCCGATAATAATAAGTGAGTAGCCTGTTGAAATAACAGGTGTCGACATAGTAAGCATGAGTAGATGAGTGTGAGGGAGTGTGAATATTGGTGACAGTGTGAAGGCCTTCAGGTGATGTGCTTATAGATTGAGGAAGTCACAGGCCACAGACTGGTGCACAGCAGGCAGGCTTGGATTGTTGCTGAAAGAACAGCTCGGACATAAAACATGTAGTTCTTCAACAGGGAATGGTGACGTGTGTAAATTTGATTACAAGCAATTTGCTGTAAAATATGAATAAAAAATTGAAATGTGCAGACTTTAGTATCCACTGTGTTTAAAATGCAGAGATTCATATATATATATTTATGAGCTGAATATTAGAAAATATGAAAATAAAGAGCTGAAGACGAAAGAACGAGATCGAAACCAAACCATCTATAAATGTATCAAGAATTCCTGATTCAGTGGTACAGAACACATCTTTCAACAACAGAGAACATCGTATCTGCAGATAGACAGTAAAGGAGGTGAGAGGACTGGTGCTGGGTGGAGGAATAGACAGTAAAGGAGCTGAGAGGACTGGTGCTGGGTGGAGGAATAGACAGTAAAGGAGGTGAGAGGACTGGTGCTGGGTGGAGGAATAGACAGTAAAGGAGGTGAGAGGACTGGTGCTGGGTGGAGGAATAGACAGTAAAGGAAGGTTAGAGGACTGGTGCTGGGTGGAGGAATAGACAGTAAAGGAAGGTTAGAGGACCGGTGCTGGGTGGAGGAATAGACAGTAAAGGAGGTGAGAGGACTGGTGCTGGGTGGAGGAATAGACAGTAAAGGAAGGTTAGAGGACTGGTGCTGGGTGGAGGAATAGACAGTAAAGGAGGTGAGAGGACTGGTGCTGGGTGGAGGAATAGACAGTAAAGGAGGTGAGAGGACTGGTGCTGGGTGGAGGAATAGACAGTAAAGGAAGGTTAGAGGACTGGTGCTGGGTGGAGGAATAGACAGTAAAGGAGGTGAGAGGACTGGTGCTGGGTGGAGGAATAGACAGTAAAGGAAGGAGGAATAGACAGTAAAGGAGGTGAGAGGACAGGTGCTGGGTGGAGGAATAGACAGTAAAGGAGGTGAGAGGACTGGTGCTGGGTGGAGGAATAGACAGTAAAGGAAGGTTAGAGGACTGGTGCTGGGTGGAGGAATAGACAGTAAAGGAAGGTGAGAGGACTGGTGCTGGGTGGAGGAATAGACAGTAAAGGAGGTGAGAGGACTGGTGCTGGGTGGAGGAATAGACAGTAAAGGAAGGTGAGAGGACTGGTGTTGGGTGGAGGAATAGACAGTAAAGGAGGTGAGAGGACTGGTGCTGGGTGGAGGAATAGACAGTAAAGGAGGTGAGAGGACTGGTGCTGGGTGGAGGAATAGACAGTAAAGGAAGGTGAGAGGACTGGTGCTGGGTGGAGGAATAGACAGTAAAGGAGGTGAGAGGACTGGTGCTGGGTGGAGGAATAGACAGTAAAGGAAGGTGAGAGGACTGGTGCTGGGTGGAGGAATAGACAGTAAAGGAAGGTTAGAGGACTGGTGCTGGGTGGAGGAATAGACAGTAAAGGAGGTGAGAGGACTGGTGCTGGGTGGAGGAATAGACAGTAAAGGAAGGAGGAATAGACAGTAAAGGAGGTGAGAGGACTGGTGCTGGGTGGAGGAATAGACAGTAAAGGAAGGTGAGAGGACTGGTGCTGGGTGGAGGAATAGACAGTAAAGGAAAGTGAGAGGACTGGTGCTGGGTGGAGGAATAGACAGTAAAGGAAGGTGAGAGGACTGGTGCTGGGTGGAGGAATAGACAGTAAAGGAAGGTGAGAGGACTGGTGCTGGGTGGAGGAATAGACAGTAAAGGAAAGTGAGAGGACTGGTGCTGGGTGGAGGAATAGACAGTAAAGGAAGGTGAGAGGACTGGTGCTGGGTGGAGGAATAGACAGTAAAGGAAGGTGAGAGGACTGGTGCTGGGTGGAGGAATAGACAGTAAAGGAAGGTGAGAGGACTGGTGCTGGGTGGAGGAATAGACAGTAAAGGAAGGTAAGAGGACTGGTGCTGGGTGGAGGAATAGACAGTAAAGGAAGGTGAGAGGACTGGTGCTGGGTGGAGGAATAGACAGTAAAGGAAGGTAAGAGGACTGGTGCTGGGTGGAGGAATAGACAGTAAAGGAAGGTGAGAGGACTGGTGCTGGGTGGAGGAATAGACAGTAAAGGAAGGTAAGAGGACTGGTGCTGGGTGGAGGAATAGACAGTAAAGGAAGGTGAGAGGACTGGTGCTGGATGGAGGAATAGACAGTAAAGGAAGGTAAGAGGACTGGTGCTGGGTGGAGGAATAGACAGTAAAGGAGGTGAGAGGACTGGTGCTGGGTGGAGGAATAGACAGTAAAGGAAGGTGAGAGGACTGGTGCTGGGTGGAGGAATAGACAGTAAAGGAGGTGAGAGGACTGGTGCTGGGTGGAGGAATAGACAGTAAAGGAGGTGAGAGGACTGGTGCTGGGTGGAGGAATAGACAGTAAAGGAAGGTGAGAGGACTGGTGCTGGGTGGAGGAATAGACAGTAAAGGAAGGTAAGAGGACTGGTGCTGGGTGGAGGAATAGACAGTAAAGGAAGGTGAGAGGACTGGTGCTGGATGGAGGAATAGACAGTAAAGGAAGGTGAGAGGACTGGTGCTGGGTGGAGGAATAGACAGTAAAGGAGGTGAGAGGACTGGTGCTGGGTGGAGGAATAGACAGTAAAGGAAGGAGGAATAGACAGTAAAGGAAGGTTAGAGGACTGGTGCTGGGTGGAGGAATAGACAGTAAAGGAAGGTTAGAGGACTGGTGCTGGGTGGAGGAATAGACAGTAAAGGAAGGTGAGAGGACTGGTGCTGGGTGGAGGAATAGACAGTAAAGGAAGGAGGAATAGACAGTAAAGGAAGGTGAGAGGAATGGTGCTGGGTGGAGGAATAGACAGTAAAGGAAGGTTAGAGGACTGGTGCTGGGTGGAGGAATAGACAGTAAAGGAAGGAGGAATAGACAGTAAAGGAGGTGAGAGGACTGGTGCTGGGTGGAGGAATAGACAGTAAAGGAAGGTTAGAGGACTGGTGCTGGGTGGAGGAATAGACAGTAAAGGAAGGTTAGAGGACTGGTGCTGGGTCGAGGAATAGACAGTAAAGGAAGGTTAGAGGACTGGTGCTGGGTGGAGGAATAGACAGTAAAGGAAGGTTAGAGGACTGGTGCTGGGTGGAGGAATAGACAGTAAAGGAAGGTGAGAGGACTGGTGTTGGGTGGAGGAATAGACAGTAAAGGAAGGTGAGAGGACTGGTGCTGGGTGGAGGAATAGACAGTAAAGGAAGGAGGAATAGACAGTAAAGGAAGGTGAGAGGAATGGTGCTGGGTGGAGGAATAGACAGTAAAGGAAGGAGGAATAGACAGTAAAGGAGGTGAGATGACTGGTGCTGGGTGGAGGAATAGACAGTAAAGGAGGTGAGAGGACTGGTGCTGGGTGGAGGAATAGACAGTAAAGGAAGGTGAGAGGACTGGTGCTGGGTGGAGGAATAGACAGTAAAGGAGGTGAGAGGACTGGTGCTGGGTGGAGGAATAGACTGTAAAGGAAGGAGGAATAGACAGTAAAGGAGGTGAGAGGACTGGTGCTGGGTGGAGGAATAGACAGTAAAGGAGGTGAGAGGACTGGTGCTGGGTGGAGGAATAGACAGTAAAGGAAGGTGAGAGGACTGGTGCTGGGTGGAGGAATAGACAGTAAAGGAAGGTGAGAGGACTGGTGCTGGGTGGAGGAATAGACAGTAAAGGAGGTGAGAGGACTGGTGCTGGGTGGAGGAATAGACAGTAAAGGAAGGTAAGAGGACTGGTGCTGGGTGGAGGAATAGACAGTAAAGGAGGTGAGAGGACTGGTGCTGGGTGGAGGAATAGACAGTAAAGGAAGGTGAGAGGACTGGTGCTGGGTGGAGGAATAGACAGTAAAGGAGGTGAGAGGACTGGTGCTGGGTGGAGGAATAGACAGTAAAGGAGGTGAGAGGACTGGTGCTGGGTGGAGGAATAGACAGTAAAGGAAGGTGAGAGGACTGGTGCTGGGTGGAGGAATAGACAGTAAAGGAAGGTAAGAGGACTGGTGCTGGGTGGAGGAATAGACAGTAAAGGAAGGTGAGAGGACTGGTGCTGGATGGAGGAATAGACAGTAAAGGAAGGTGAGAGGACTGGTGCTGGGTGGAGGAATAGACAGTAAAGGAGGTGAGAGGACTGGTGCTGGGTGGAGGAATAGACAGTAAAGGAAGGAGGAATAGACAGTAAAGGAAGGTTAGAGGACTGGTGCTGGGTGGAGGAATAGACAGTAAAGGAAGGTTAGAGGACTGGTGCTGGGTGGAGGAATAGACAGTAAAGGAAGGTGAGAGGACTGGTGCTGGGTGGAGGAATAGACAGTAAAGGAAGGAGGAATAGACAGTAAAGGAAGGTGAGAGGAATGGTGCTGGGTGGAGGAATAGACAGTAAAGGAAGGTTAGAGGACTGGTGCTGGGTGGAGGAATAGACAGTAAAGGAAGGAGGAATAGACAGTAAAGGAAGGTGAGAGGAATGGTGCTGGGTGGAGGAATAGACAGTAAAGGAAGGAGGAATAGACAGTAAAGGAGGTGAGATGACTGGTGCTGGGTGGAGGAATAGACAGTAAAGGAGGTGAGAGGACTGGTGCTGGGTGGAGGAATAGACAGTAAAGGAAGGTGAGAGGACTGGTGCTGGGTGGAGGAATAGACAGTAAAGGAAGGTGAGAGGACTGGTGCTGGGTGGAGGAATAGACAGTAAAGGAGGTGAGAGGACTGGTGCTGGGTGGAGGAATAGACAGTAAAGGAAGGAGGAATAGACAGTAAAGGAGGTGAGAGGACTGGTGCTGGGTGGAGGAATAGACAGTAAAGGAAGGTTAGAGGACTGGTGCTGGGTGGAGGAATAGACAGTAAAGGAAGGTTAGAGGACTGGTGCTGGGTGGAGGAATAGACAGTAAAGGAAGGTTAGAGGACTGGTGCTGGGTGGAGGAATAGACAGTAAAGGAAGGTGAGAGGACTGGTGTTGGGTGGAGGAATAGACAGTAAAGGAAGGTGAGAGGACTGGTGCTGGGTGGAGGAATAGACAGTAAAGGAAGGAGGAATAGACAGTAAAGGAAGGTGAGAGGAATGGTGCTGGGTGGAGGAATAGACAGTAAAGGAAGGAGGAATAGACAGTAAAGGAAGGTGAGAGGAATGGTGCTGGGTGGAGGAATAGACAGTAAAGGAAGGTGAGAGGACTGGTGCTGGGTGGAGGAATAGACAGTAAAGGAGGTGAGAGGACTGGTGCTGGGTGGAGGAATAGACAGTAAAGGAAGGTAAGAGGACTGGTGCTGGGTGGAGGAATAGACAGTAAAGGAGGTGAGAGGACTGGTGCTGGGTGGAGGAATAGACAGTAAAGGAAGGTGAGAGGACTGGTGCTGGGTGGAGGAATAGACAGTAAAGGAGGTGAGAGGACTGGTGCTGGGTGGAGGAATAGACAGTAAAGGAGGTGAGAGGACTGGTGCTGGGTGGAGGAATAGACAGTAAAGGAAGGTGAGAGGACTGGTGCTGGGTGGAGGAATAGACAGTAAAGGAAGGTAAGAGGACTGGTGCTGGGTGGAGGAATAGACAGTAAAGGAAGGTGAGAGGACTGGTGCTGGATGGAGGAATAGACAGTAAAGGAAGGTGAGAGGACTGGTGCTGGGTGGAGGAATAGACAGTAAAGGAGGTGAGAGGACTGGTGCTGGGTGGAGGAATAGACAGTAAAGGAAGGAGGAATAGACAGTAAAGGAAGGTTAGAGGACTGGTGCTGGGTGGAGGAATAGACAGTAAAGGAAGGTTAGAGGACTGGTGCTGGGTGGAGGAATAGACAGTAAAGGAAGGTGAGAGGACTGGTGCTGGGTGGAGGAATAGACAGTAAAGGAAGGAGGAATAGACAGTAAAGGAAGGTGAGAGGAATGGTGCTGGGTGGAGGAATAGACAGTAAAGGAAGGTTAGAGGACTGGTGCTGGGTGGAGGAATAGACAGTAAAGGAAGGAGGAATAGACAGTAAAGGAAGGTGAGAGGAATGGTGCTGGGTGGAGGAATAGACAGTAAAGGAAGGAGGAATAGACAGTAAAGGAGGTGAGATGACTGGTGCTGGGTGGAGGAATAGACAGTAAAGGAGGTGAGAGGACTGGTGCTGGGTGGAGGAATAGACAGTAAAGGAAGGTGAGAGGACTGGTGCTGGGTGGAGGAATAGACAGTAAAGGAAGGTGAGAGGACTGGTGCTGGGTGGAGGAATAGACAGTAAAGGAGGTGAGAGGACTGGTGCTGGGTGGAGGAATAGACAGTAAAGGAAGGAGGAATAGACAGTAAAGGAGGTGAGAGGACTGGTGCTGGGTGGAGGAATAGACAGTAAAGGAAGGTTAGAGGACTGGTGCTGGGTGGAGGAATAGACAGTAAAGGAAGGTTAGAGGACTGGTGCTGGGTGGAGGAATAGACAGTAAAGGAAGGTTAGAGGACTGGTGCTGGGTGGAGGAATAGACAGTAAAGGAAGGTGAGAGGACTGGTGTTGGGTGGAGGAATAGACAGTAAAGGAAGGTGAGAGGACTGGTGCTGGGTGGAGGAATAGACAGTAAAGGAAGGAGGAATAGACAGTAAAGGAAGGTGAGAGGAATGGTGCTGGGTGGAGGAATAGACAGTAAAGGAAGGAGGAATAGACAGTAAAGGAGGTGAGATGACTGGTGCTGGGTGGAGGAATAGACAGTAAAGGAGGTGAGAGGACTGGTGCTGGGTGGAGGAATAGACAGTAAAGGAAGGTGAGAGGACTGGTGCTGGGTGGAGGAATAGACAGTAAAGGAAGGTGAGAGGACTGGTGCTGGGTGGAGGAATAGACAGTAAAGGAGGTGAGAGGACTGGTGCTGGGTGGAGGAATAGACTGTAAAGGAAGGAGGAATAGACAGTAAAGGAGGTGAGAGGACTGGTGCTGGGTGGAGGAATAGACAGTAAAGGAGGTGAGAGGACTGGTGCTGGGTGGAGGAATAGACAGTAAAGGAAGGTGAGAGGACTGGTGCTGGGTGGAGGAATAGACAGTAAAGGAAGGTGAGAGGACTGGTGCTGGGTGGAGGAATAGACAGTAAAGGAGGTGAGAGGACTGGTGCTGGGTGGAGGAATAGACAGTAAAGGAAGGTAAGAGGACTGGTGCTGGGTGGAGGAATAGACAGTAAAGGAGGTGAGAGGACTGGTGCTGGGTGGAGGAATAGACAGTAAAGGAAGGTGAGAGGACTGGTGCTGGGTGGAGGAATAGACAGTAAAGGAGGTGAGAGGACTGGTGCTGGGTGGAGGAATAGACAGTAAAGGAAGGTAAGAGGACTGGTGCTGGGTGGAGGAATAGACAGTAAAGGAGGTGAGAGGACTGGTGCTGGGTGGAGGAATAGACAGTAAAGGAAGGTTAGAGGACCGGTGCTGGGTGGAGGAATAGACAGTAAAGGAAGGTGAGAGGACTGGTGCTGGGTGGAGGAATAGACAGTAAAGGAAGGTGAGAGGACTGGTGCTGGGTGGAGGAATAGACAGTAAAGGAAGGTTAGAGGACCGGTGCTGGGTGGAGGAATAGACAGTAAAGGAAGGAGGAATAGACAGTAAAGGAGGTGAGAGGACTGGTGCTGGGTGGAGGAATAGACAGTAAAGGAAGGTTAGAGGACCGGTGCTGGGTGGAGGAATAGACAGTAAAGGAAGGTGAGAGGACTGGTGCTGGGTGGAGGAATAGACAGTAAAGGAAGGTGAGAGGACTGGTGCTGGGTGGAGGAATAGACAGTAAAGGAAGGTTAGAGGACTGGTGCTGGGTGGAGGAATAGACAGTAAAGGAAGTTGAGAGGACTGGTGCTGGGTGGAGGAATAGACAGTAAAGGAAGGTGAGAGGACTGGTGCTGGGTGGAGGAATAGACAGTAAAGGGAGGTGAGAGGACTGGTGCTGGGTGGAGGAATAGACAGTAAAAGAGGTGAGAGGACTGGTGCTGGGTGGAGGAATAGACAGTAAAGGAAGGTAAGAGGACTGGTGCTGGGTGGAGGAATAGACAGTAAAGGAAGGAGGAATAGACAGTAAAGGAGGTGAGAGGACTGGTGCTGGGTGGAGGAATAGACAGTAAAGGAGGTGAGAGGACTGGTGCTGGGTGGAGGAATAGACAGTAAAGGAGGTGAGAGGACTGGTGCTGGGTGGAGGAATAGACAGTAAAGGAAGGTAAGAGGACTGGTGCTGGGTGGAGGAATAGACAGTAAAGGAGGTGAGAGGACTGGTGCTGGGTGGAGGAATAGACAGTAAAGGAGGTGAGAGGACTGGTGCTGGGTGGAGGAATAGACAGTAAAGGAAGTGAGAGGACTGGTGCTGGGTGGAGGAATAGACAGTAAAGGAAGGTTAGAGGACTGGTGCTGGGTGGAGGAATAGACAGTAAAGGAGGTGAGAGGACTGGTGCTGGGTGGAGGAATAGACAGTAAAGGAAGGTGAGAGGACTGGTGCTGGGTGGAGGAATAGACAGTAAAGGAAGTGAGAGGACTGGTGCTGGGTGGAGGAATAGACAGTAAAGGAAGGTAAGAGGACTGGTGCTGGGTGGAGGAATAGACAGTAAAGGAAGGTAAGAGGACTGGTGCTGGGTGGAGGAATAGACAGTAAAGGAAGGTGAGAGGACTGGTGCTGGGTGGAGGAATAGACAGTAAAGGAAGGTAAGAGGACTGGTGCTGGGTGGAGGAATAGACAGTAAAGGAAGGTTAGAGGACTGGTGCTGGGTGGAGGAATAGACAGTAAAGGAAGGTGAGAGGCCTGGTGCTGGGTGGAGGAATAGACAGTAAAGGAAGGTGAGAGGACTGGTGCTGGGTGGAGGAATAGACAGTAAAGGAAGGTGAGAGGACTGGTGCTGGGTGGAGGAATAGACAGTAAAGGAAGGTGAGAGGACTGGTGCTGGGTGGAGGAATAGACAGTAAAGGAAGGTGAGAGGACTGGTGCTGGGTGGAGGAATAGACAGTAAAGGAAGGTGAGAGGACTGGTGCTGGGTGGAGGAATAGACAGTAAAGGGAGGTGAGAGGACTGGTGCTGGGTGGAGGAATAGACAGTAAAGGAAGGTGAGAGGACTGGTGCTGGGTGGAGGAATAGACAGTAAAGGAAGGTGAGAGGACTGGTGCTGGGTGGAGGAATAGACAGTAAAGGAAGGTTAGAGGACTGGTGCTGGGTGGAGGAATAGACAGTAAAGGAAGGTGAGAGGACTGGTGCTGGGTGGAGGAATAGACAGTAAAGGAGGTGAGAGGACTGGTGCTGGGTGGAGGAATAGACAGTAAAGGAGGTGAGAGGACTGGTGCTGGGTTGAGGAATAGACAGTAAAGGAAGGTGAGAGGACTGGTGCTGGGTGGAGGAATACACAGTAAAGGAAGGTGAGAGGACTGGTGCTGGGTGGAGGAATAGACAGTAAAGGAAGGTGAGAGGACTGGTGCTGGGTGGAGGAATAGACAGTAAAGGAGGTGAGAGGACTGGTGCTGGGTGGAGGAATAGACAGTAAAGGAAGGTTAGAGGACTGGTGCTGGGTGGAGGAATAGACAGTAAAGGAAGGTGAGAGGACTGGTGCTGGGTGGAGGAATAGACAGTAAAGGAGGTGAGAGGACTGGTGCTGGGTGGAGGAATAGACAGTAAAGGAAGGTTAGAGGACTGGTGCTGGGTGGAGGAATAGACAGTAAAGGAGGTGAGAGGACTGGTGCTGGGTGGAGGAATAGACAGTAAAGGAAGGTAAGAGGACTGGTGCTGGGTGGAGGAATAGACAGTAAAGGAAGGTAAGAGGACTGGTGCTGGGTGGAGGAATAGACAGTAAAGGAGGTGAGAGGACTGGTGCTGGGTGGAGGAATAGACAGTAAAGGAGGTGAGAGGACTGGTGCTGGGTGGAGGAATAGACAGTAAAGGAAGGAGGAATAGACAGTAAAGGAAGGAGGAATAGACAGTAAAGGAAGGTTAGAGGACTGGTGCTGGGTGGAGGAATAGACAGTAAAGGAAGGTGAGAGGACTGGTGCTGGGTGGAGGAATAGATAGTAAAGGAAGGTGAGAGGACTGGTGCTGGGTGGAGGAATAGACAGTAAAGGAAGGTTAGAGGACTGGTGCTGGGTGGAGGAATAGACAGTAAAGGAAGGTGAGAGGCCTGGTGCTGGGTGGAGGAATAGACAGTAAAGGAAGGTTAGAGGACTGGTGCTGGGTGGAGGAATAGACAGTAAAGGAAGGAGGAATAGACAGTAAAGGAAGGAGGAATAGACAGTAAAGGAAGGTTAGAGGACTGGTGCTGGGTGGAGGAATAGACAGTAAAGGAAGGTTAGAGGACTGGTGCTGGGTGGAGGAATAGACAGTAAAGGAAGGTGAGAGGACTGGTGCTGGGTGGAGGAATAGACAGTAAAGGAAGGTTAGAGGACTGGTGCTGGGTGGAGGAATAGACAGTAAAGGAAGGTTAGAGGACTGGTGCTGGGTGGAGGAATAGACAGTAAAGGAAGGTGAGAGGACTGGTGCTGGGTGGAGGAATAGACAGTAAAGGAAGGTGAGAGGACTGGTGCTGGGTGGAGGAATAGACAGTAAAGGAAGGTTAGAGGACTGGTGCTGGGTGGAGGAATAGACAGTAAAGGAGGTGAGAGGACTGGTGCTGGGTGGAGGAATAGACAGTAAAGGAAGGTTAGAGGACTGGTGCTGGGTGGAGGAATAGACAGTAAAGGAAGGTAAGAGGACTGGTGCTGGGTGGAGGAATAGACAGTAAAGGAAGGAGGAATAGACAGTAAAGGAAGGTGAGAGGACTGGTGCTGGGTGGAGGAATAGACAGTAAAGGAAGGTTAGAGGACTGGTGCTGGGTGGAGGAATAGACAGTAAAGGGAGGTGAGAGGACTGGTGCTGGGTGGAGGAATAGACAGTAAAGGAAGGTGAGAGGACTGGTGCTGGGTGGAGGAATAGACAGTAAAGGAAGGTGAGAGGACTGGTGCTGGGTGGAGGAATAGACAGTAAAGGGAGGTGAGAGGACTGGTGCTGGGTGGAGGAATAGACAGTAAAGGAGGTGAGAGGACTGGTGCTGGGTGGAGGAATAGACAGTAAAGGAAGGTGAGAGGACTGGTGCTGGGTGGAGGAATAGACAGTAAAGGAAGGTGAGAGGACTGGTGCTGGGTGGAGGAATAGACAGTAAAGGAAGGTGAGAGGACTGGTGCTGGGTGGAGGAATAGACAGTAAAGGAGGTGAGAGGACTGGTGCTGGGTGGAGGAATAGACAGTAAAGGAGGTGAGAGGACTGGTGCTGGGTGGAGGAATAGACAGTAAAGGAAGGTTAGAGGACTGGTGCTGGGTGGAGGAATAGACAGTAAAGGGAGGTGAGAGGACTGGTGCTGGGTGGAGGAATAGACAGTAAAGGAGGTGAGAGGACTGGTGCTGGGTGGAGGAATAGACAGTAAAGGAGGTGAGAGGACTGGTGCTGGGTGGAGGAATAGACAGTAAAGGAGGTGAGAGGACTGGTGCTGGGTGGAGGAATAGACAGTAAAGGAAGGTGAGAGGACTGGTGCTGGGTGGAGGAATAGACAGTAAAGGAAGGTGAGAGGACTGGTGCTGGGTGGAGGAATAGACAGTAAAGGAAGGTTAGAGGACTGGTGCTGGGTGGAGGAATAGACAGTAAAGGAGGTGAGAGGACTGGTGCTGGGTGGAGGAATAGACAGTAAAGGAGGTGAGAGGACTGGTGCTGGGTGGAGGAATAGACAGTAAAGGAAGGTGAGAGGACTGGTGCTGGGTGGAGGAATAGACAGTAAAGGAAGGGGAGAGGACTGGTGCTGGGTGGAGGAATAGACAGTAAAGGAAGGTGAGAGGACTGGTGCTGGGTGGAGGAATAGACAGTAAAGGAAGGTGAGAGGACTGGTGCTGGGTGGAGGAATAGACAGTAAAGGAAGGTTAGAGGACTGGTGCTGGGTGGAGGAATAGACAGTAAAGGAAGGTGAGAGGACTGGTGCTGGGTGGAGGAATAGACAGTAAAGGAAGGTTAGAGGACTGGTGCTGGGTGGAGGAATAGACAGTAAAGGAAGGTTAGAGGACTGGTGCTGGGTGGAGGAATAGACAGTAAAGGAAGGTTAGAGGACTGGTGCTGGGTGGAGGAATAGACAGTAAAGGAAGGTTAGAGGACTGGTGCTGGGTGGAGGAATAGACAGTAAAGGAAGGTTAGAGGACTGGTGCTGGGTGGAGGAATAGACAGTAAAGGAAGGTGAGAGGACTGGTGCTGGGTGGAGGAATAGACAGTAAAGGAGGTTAGAGGACTGGTGCTGGGTGGAGGAATAGACAGTAAAGGAAGGTTAGAGGACTGGTGCTGGGTGGAGGAATAGACAGTAAAGGAAGGTTAGAGGACTGGTGCTGGGTGGAGGAATAGACAGTAAAGGAAGGTTAGAGGACTGGTGCTGGGTGGAGGAATAGACAGTAAAGGAAGGTTAGAGGACTGGTGCTGGGTGGAGGAATAGACAGTAAAGGAAGGTTAGAGGACTGGTGCTGGGTGGAGGAATAGACAGTAAAGGAGGTGAGAGGACTGGTGCTGGGTGGAGGAATAGAGAAAATCTAGGCTCAGCCAGAGCAGATCTCTAGACTCCATTTAAGCGTCTAGAAACAGATAAAGAAGGTGAAGCACAAAGAGAGCAAAATAAACACGTTAGCTAGATTTCAAGTTGCAGAGGCAACAAAGGGCCTTGCGTTTGTGGAGGTAGGTCTATAGATAGCTTGCATTACGTACACAGCAGTGAGAGGCTAGATGGAGGGGTAGCCTGCATTATGCAGTAGTGAGAGGCGAGATGGAGGGAGAGAGATTGCTTACGAGGCTCTCTGAGGTGTCTCCTGCACCACTGGGGTAAGGAGCATCTCGTTTGGGGCTGTGGAGGTGTCCTCCTGCCCCAGCCTCCCTGCTTCTGATCTGGGCTAGCTGCTCATCCACAGCCTCCTTCTGCAGCTGGAGCCTCTGAGTGTGTCCAGCCTGAACACCCAGCTCCTTCCCCAGCACACAGCATGCTCTGTCTTTTACCTTAATCTCATCCATCTACAGAGCAGAGCAGAACAGAGGAGAGCAGAACAGAGGAGAACAGAGGAGAACAGAGGATAGGAGAACACAGGAGTGGAGAACAGAGGAGAACACAGGAGAGGAGAACAGAACATAGGAGAACAGAGGAGTGGTGAACAAAGGAAAGGAGAACAGAAGAGATCAGAGGAGAACAGAACAGAGGAGATGAGAGTAGAACAGAACAGAACAGAGGAAAGTAGAACAGAACAGAACAGAAGAGAAAAGAACAGAGGAGAGGAGAACCCGAACAGAACAGAGGAGAACAGAACAGAACACAAGAGAAAAGAACAGAACAGAACAGAGGAGAGGAGAGTAGAACAGAACAGAGGGGAGTAGAACAGAACACAGAAGAGGAGAACAGAACAGAGGAGAACAGAACAGAATAGAACAGAGGAGAACAGAGGAGAACCAAACAGAGGAGAACAGAACAGAGTAGAGGAGAGAAGAACAGAACAGAGAACAGAACAGAGGAGAACAGAACAGAACAGAACAGAGGAGAGGAGAGGAGAGTAGAACAGAACAGAGGAGAACAGAACAGAGGAGAACAAAAAATAACCAAACAGAGGAGAACAGAAGAGGAGAACAGAACAGAGGAGAACCGAACAGAGGAGAACCGAACAGAGGAGAACAGAACAGAGGAGAACCGAACAGAGGAGAACAGAACAGAGGAGAACAAAATAGAGGAGAACCGAACAGAGGAGAACCGAACAGAGGCGAACAGAACAGAGGAGAACAGAACAGAACAGAGGAGAACAGAAGAGAGGAGAACCGAACAGAGGAGAACAGAACAGAGGAGAGCAGAACAGAGGAGAACAAAATAGAGGAGAACCGAACAGAACAGAGGAGAACAGAACAGAGGAGAACAGAACAGAGGAGAACAGTCGAGCATGAGTGTGCATGCATATAAGTCACACACACACACAGAGCCACATCATGCACACACACAATAGACTACTGTTCTGTTCAGCTGTCACCATGAAAAAAGGTTGGCAAGACCAGCCACAAGCCCCGCCCTGTTTGATTGGCCATTCAGAGAACAGGAGCTTCCTTGGTGCATCCTGTAGCCATGTTAACTAAACATTAGAAACACAATAAGATCCCCCACAGATCTACTGTTTCTTTCCTGTAATCAACGCTTCATTTTACAGATAACACTTGTGTTGCCTGGCAGCATCAACAGTCTAGGGTCACATTCAACGAGACCACAACAAACCAATCTCAGTGAAATGACATGAAATAGTTCTGGTAATGTCCTGGGAAAAGCAGACATGACTCAGCTCTAATGGATATCTGCAATTCAGCATGCTTCTATTCACAACAGTCCCAACCCAGCGAGCATTTAGCTCCATAACAAATCAACCTGTCAGGAAGCCAACAGAGAAACTCACTAAATAAAAGGAAATATAGGTAATATAAACGAGGGGAAACCTGTACATGAGAGTGTTGTTCTGTTATAAACTAGGGGAAACCTGTACATGAGACTGTTGTTCTGTTATAAACTAGGGGAAACCTGTACATGAGACTGTTGTTCTGTTATAAACTAGGGGAAACCTGTACATGAGACTGTTGTTCTGTTATAAACTAGGGGAAACCTGTACATGAGACTGTTGTTCTGTTATAAACTAGGGGAAACCTGTACATGAGACTGTTGTTAGGCTATAAACTAGGGGAAACCTGTACATGAGACTGTTGTTCTGTTATAAACGAGGGGAAACCTGTACATGAGACTGTTGTTAGGTTATAAACTAGGGGAAACCTGTACATGAGACTGTTGTTCTGTTATAAACTAGGGGAAACCTGTACATGAGACTGTTGTTAGGCTATAAACTAGGGGAAACCTGTACATGAGACTGTTGTTCTGTTATAAACTAGGGGAAACCTGTACATTAGACTGTTGTTCTGTTATAAACTAGGGGAAACCTGTACATTAGACTGTTGTTCTGTTATAAACTAGGGGAAACCTGTACATGAGACTGTTGTTAGGTTATAAACTAGGGGAAACCTGTACATGAGACTGTTGTTCTGTTATAAACTAGGGGAAACCTGTACATGAGACTGTTCTGTTATAAACTAGGGGAAGCCTGTACATGAGACTGTTGTTCTGTTATAAACTAGGGGAAACCTGTACATGAGACTGTTGTTCTGTTATAAACTAGGAGAAACCTGTACATTAGACTGTTGTTCTGTTATAAACTAGGGGAAACCTGTACATTAGACTGTTGTTCTGTTATAAACTAGGGGAAACCTGTACATTAGACTGTTGTTCTGTTATAAACTAGGGGAAACCTGTACATGAGACTGTTGTTCTGATATAAACTAGGGGAAACCTGTACATGAGACTGTTGTTCTGTTATAAACTAGGGGAAACCTGTACATGAGACTGTTGTTCTGTTATAAACTAGGGGAAACCTGTACATGAGACTGTTCTGTTATAAACTAGGGGAAACCTGTACATGAGACTGTTCTGTTATAAACTAGGGGAAACCTGTACATGAGACTGTTGTTAGGTTATAAACTAGGGGAAACCTGTACATGAGACTGTTGTTCTGTTATAAACTAGGGGAAACCTGTACATGAGACTGTTGTTCTGTTATAAACTAGGGGAAACCTGTACATGAGACTGTTCTGTTATAAACTAGGAGAAACCTGTACATGAGACTGTTGTTAGGTTATAAACTAGGGGAAACCTGTACATGAGACTGTTGTTCTGTTATAAACTAGGGGAAACCTGTACATGAGACTGTTGTTCTTTTATAAACTAGGAGAAACCTGTACATGAGACTGTTGTTCTGTTATAAACTAGGGGAAACCTGTACATGAGACTGTTGTTCTGTTATAAACTAGGGGAAACCTGTACATGAGACTGTTGTTCTGTTATAAACTAGGGGAAACCTGTACATGAGACTGTTGTTCTGTTATAAACTAGGAGAAACCTGTACATGAGACTGTTGTTCTGTTATAAACTAGGGGAAACCTGTACATGAGACTGTTGTTCTGTTATAAACTAGGGGAAACCTGTACATGAGACTGTTGTTCTGTTATAAACTAGGGGAAACCTGTACATGAGACTGTTGTTCTGTTATAAACGAGGGGAAACCTGTACATGAGACTGTTCTGTTATAAACTAGGGGAAACCTGTACATGAGACTGTTGTTCTGTTATAAACGAGGGGAAACCTGTACATGAGACTGTTGTTCTGTTATAAACTAGGGGAAACCTGTACATGAGACTGGTGTTCTGTTATAAACTAGGGGAAACCTGTACATGAGACTGTTGTTCTGTTATAAACTAGGGGAAACCAGTACATGAGACTGCTGTTAGGTTATATGTCTCCATTAATTCATTACACAGTCTCTAATCTGTAAATCCCAGTGTTCTGTCTGTAGATGTCACTGACAGTAACCTAAACCAGACATTTGAACCGTCCTCACTCACCGGTCTTCTACTAAAATAACATTACAGTTGTCATCAATGTGACAGAGACGCTATGTCAGACAGACAGTAGAACACTAGACTGTGACAGAGACACTATATCAGACAGACAGACAGACAGACAGACAGACAGACAGACGGACACCAGACTGTGACAGAGACACTGTATCAGGAGCAGAGAGACAGTGGAACACTAGACTGTGACAGAGCCACTATATCAGACAGACAGTAGAACACTAGACTGTGACAGAGACACTATATCAGACAGACAGTAGAACACTAGACTGTGACAGAGACACTATATCAGACAGACAGTAGAACACTAGACTGTGACAGAGCCACTATATCAGACAGACAGACAGACAGACAGTAGAACACTAGACTGTGACAGAGACACTATATCAGACAGACAGTAGAACACTAGACTGTGACAGAACCACTATATCAGACAGACAGACAGACAGACAGACAGACAGACTGTGACAGAGCCACTATATCACAGACAGTAGAACACTAGACTGTGACAGAGGCACTATATCAGACAGACAGTAGAACACTAGACTGTGACAGAACCACTATATCAGACAGACAGTAGAACACCAGACTGTGACAGAGACACTATATCAGACAGACAGTAGAACACCAGACTGTGACAGAGACACTATATCAGACAGACAGTAGAACACTAGACTGTGACAGAGACACCCTATCAGACAGACAGTAGAACACTAGACTGTGACAGAGCCACTATATCACAGACAGTAGAACACTAGACTGTGACAGAGCCACTATATCAGCCAGACAGACAGGCAGACAGTAGAACACTAGACTGTGACAGAGACACTATATCAGACAGACAGTAGAACACTAGACTGTGACAGAGACACTATATCAGACAGACAGTAGAACACTAGACTGTGACAGAGACACTATATCAGACAGACAGACAGACAGTAGAACACTAGACTGTGACAGAGACACTATATCAGACAGACTGTAGAACACTAGACTGTGACAGAGACACTATATCAGACAGACAGACAGACAGACAGACAGTAGAACACTAGACTGAGACAGAGACACTATATCAGACAGACAGTAGAACAACACTAGACTGACCAGGCCATGGTGAGTTAGATCAGTCAGGAAGCTACGCTGGGGTATCTGTGACAACAGGTATAATTCATACAAACACTATGTAGTGCATTACTTTTGGCCAGGGAATAAGTTGCCATGGCAATTTGGAGCCAGCCAGTGGCATCACCTCTGAAATATAGTGAGAATGGCCCAGAGGTATTATTCAAGTGTTTTAAATATTCTTCTCAGTCACCCAGTCACCCAGTCACCCAGCCACCCAGTCACCCAGCCACCCAGTCACCCAGTCACCCAGCCACCCAGTCACCCAGTCACCCAGCCACCCAGTCACCCAGCCACCCAGTCACCCAGCCACCCAGCCACCCAGCCACCCAGTCACCCAGCCACCCAGTCGCCCAGCCACCCAGTCACCCAGTCACCCAGTCACCCAGCCACCCAGTCACCCAGTCACCCAGTCACCCAGTCACCCAGCCACCCAGTCACCCAGTCACCCAGCCACCCAGTCACCCAGTCACCCAGTCACAGCCACCCAGTCACCGCCACCCAGTCACCCAGTCACCCAGTCACCCAGTCACCCAGCAACCCAGCCACCCAGTCACCCAGTCACCCAGCCACCCAGTCACCCAGTCACCCAGCCACCCAGTCACAGCCACCCAGTCACCCAGTCACCCAGCCACAGCCACCCAGTCACAGCCACCCAGTCACCCAGTCACCCAGTCACCCAGTCACCCAGTCACCCAGCAACCCAGTCACCCAGCCACCCAGTCACCCAGCCACCCAGTCACAGCCACCCAGTCACCAATTCACCCAGCCACCCAGTCACCCAGCCACCCAGTCACCCAGCCACCCAGTCACCCAGTCACCCAGCCACCCAGTCACCCAGTCACCAAGCAACGCAGTCACCCAGTCACCCAGCCACCCAGTCACCCAGTCACCCAGCCACCCAGTCACCCAGTCACCCAGTCACTCAGCCACCCAGTCACCCAGTCATCCAGTCACTCAGCCACCCAGTCACCCAGTCACCAAGCAAAACAGTCACCAAGCAACCAAGCCAGACCATAATAAACAGTTCTGTGGGCTTTCGGTGTGAAAACCCCATGAATCATCGTCACAGCGATGATGATGCCAGTGATGTGACCTGGAGATGGCGTTTCCATGGTGATCAGCAGGCAGGCCTAAATGAGGGGGCTAACGTTACTCCCTAGATGAATGGAGACAGGTGCTGTGGCATGGATCAATGACTCTGAGTCCACAATGGCAGTCTATTCCCTATATTCTGCATTACTCTTGACCAGGGACCATGTGACTCTGGTAAAAAGTAGTGCACTTAATAGGGAATAGGGTGCCATTTGGGATGCAGACAATTCTAAAACATTATAAATTTGCACTTGCAACTTTGACCTCTCAGCCTGGGTTAGCTGTAAAACCCACTGTCCACTGTCTCAGCCTGGGTTAGCTGTAAAACCCACTGTCTCAGCCTGGGTTAGCTGTAAAACCCACTGTCCACTGTCTCAGCCTGGGTTAGCTGTAAAACCCACTGTCTCAGCCTGGGTTAGCTGTAAAACCCACTGTCTCAGCCTGGGTTAGCTGTAAAACCCACTGTCCACTGTCTCAGCCTGGGTTTGCTGTAAAACCCACTGTCTCAGCCTGGGTTAGCTGTAAAACCCACTGTCCACTGTCTCAGCCTGGGTTAGCTGTAAAACCCACTGTCTCAGCCTGGGTTAGCTGTAAAACCCACTGTCTCAGCCTGGGTTAGCTGTAAAACCCACTGTCCACTGTCTCAGCCTGGGTTAGCTGTAAAACCCACTGTCCACTGTCTCAGCCTGGGTTTGCTGTAAAACCCACTGTCCACTGTCTCAGCCTGGGTTAGCTGTAAAACCCACTGTCTCAGCCTGGGTTAGCTGTAAAACCCACTGTCTCAGCCTGGGTTAGCTGTAAAACCCACTGTCTCAGCCTGGGTTAGCTGTAAAACCCACTGTCTCAGCCTGGGTTAGCTGTAAAACCCACTGTCTCAGCCTGGGTTAGCTGTAAAACCCACTGTCCACTGTCTCAGCCTGGGTTAGCTGTAAAACCCACTGTCTCAGCCTGGGTTAGCTGTAAAACCCACTGTCCACTGTCTCAGCCTGGGTTAGCTGTAAAACCCACTGTCCACTGTCTCAGCATGGGTTAGCTGTAAAACCCACTGTCTCTGCCTGGGTTAGCTGTAAAACCCACTGTCTCAGCCTGGGTTAGCTGTAAAACCCACTGTCTCAGCCTGGGTTAGCTGTAAAACCCACTGTCTCAGCCTGGGTTAGCTGTAAAACCCACTGTCTCAGCCTGGGTTAGCTGTAAAACCCACTGTCCACTGTCTCAGCCTGGGTTTGCTGTAAAACCCACTGTCTCAGCCTGGGTTAGCTGTAAAACCCACTGTCCACTGTCTCAGCCTGGGTTAGCTGTAAAACCCACTGTCTCAGCCTGGGTTAGCTGTAAAACCCACTGTCTCAGCCTGGGTTAGCTGTAAAACCCACTGTCCACTGTCTCAGCCTGGGTTAGCTGTAAAACCCACTGTCCACTGTCTCAGCCTGGGTTTGCTGTAAAACCCACTGTCCACTGTCTCAGCCTGGGTTAGCTGTAAAACCCACTGTCTCAGCCTGGGTTAGCTGTAAAACCCACTGTCTCAGCCTGGGTTAGCTGTAAAACCCACTGTCTCAGCCTGGGTTAGCTGTAAAACCCACTGTCCACTGTCTCAGCCTGGGTTAGCTGTAAAACCCACTGTCTCAGCCTGGGTTAGCTGTAAAACCCACTGTCCACTGTCTCAGCCTGGGTTAGCTGTAAAACCCACTGTCCACTGTCTCAGCATGGGTTAGCTGTAAAACCCACTGTCTCTGCCTGGGTTAGCTGTAAAACCCACTGTCTCAGCCTGGGTTAGCTGTAAAACCCACTGTCTCCGCCTGGGTTAGCTGTAAAACCCACTGTCTCAGCCTGGGTTAGCTGTAAAACCCACTGTCTCAGCCTGGGTTAGCTGTAAAACCCACTGTCTCAGCCTGGGTTAGCTGTAAAACCCACTGTCTCAGCCTGGGTTAGCTGTAAAACCCACTGTCCACTGTCTCAGCCTGGGTTTGCTGTAAAACCCACTGTCTCAGCCTGGGTTAGCTGTAAAACCCACTGTCCACTGTCTCAGCCTGGGTTAGCTGTAAAACCCACTGTCCACTGTCTCAGCATGGGTTAGCTGTAAAACCCACTGTCTCTGCCTGGGTTAGCTGTAAAACCCACTGTCTCAGCCTGGGTTAGCTGTAAAACCCACTGTCTCAGCCTGGGTTAGCTGTAAAACCCACTGTCTCAGCCTGGGTTAGCTGTAAAACCCACTGTCTCAGCCTGGGTTAGCTGTAAAACCCACTGTCTCAGCCTGGGTTAGCTGTAAAACCCACTGTCTCAGCCTGGGTTAGCTGTAAAACCCACTGTCCACTGTCTCAGCCTGGGTTAGCTGTAAAACCCACTGTCCACTGTCTCAGCCTGGGTTAGCTGTAAAACCCACTGTCCACTGTCTCTGCCTGGGTTAGCTGTAAAACCTATTGTCTCAGCCTGGGTTAGCTGTAAAACCCACTGTCCACTGTCTCAGCCTGGGTTAGCTGTAAAACCCACTGTCCACTGTCTCAGCCTGGGTTAGCTGTAAAACCCACTGTCTCAGCCTGGGTTAGCTGTAAAACCCACTGTCCACTGCAGGAATAAAGGCTGCAGTGCTGCTTCCCTATTGGTGGGAAACTCTTTTGCCTTTCAGCACAGAGCACAGACACTGCTAACCATTGGTAGGCCACAGACACACAGACACTAAGACACTGCTAACCATTGGTAGGCCACAGACACACAGACACTAAGACACTGCTAACCATTGGTAGGCCACAAACACACAGACACTAAGACACTGCTAACCATTGGTTGGCCACAGACACACAGACACACAGACACTGCTAACCATTGGTAGGCCACAGACACACAGACACTGCTAACCATTGGTAGGCCACAGACACACAGACACACAGACACTGCTAACCATTGGTAGGCCACAGACACACAGACACTAAGACACTGCTAACCATTGGTTGGCCACAGACACACATACACTGCTAACCATTGGTTGGCCACAGACACACAGACACTGCTAACCATTGGTTGGCCACAGACACACAGACACTGCTAACCATTGGTTGGCCACAGACACACAGACACTGCTAACCATTGGTTGGCCACAAACACACAGACACTGCTAACCATTGGTTGGCCACAAACACACAGATACTGTTAACCATTGGTTGGCCACAGACACACAGACACTGCTAACCATTGGTAGGCCACAGACACACAGACACTGCTAACCATTGGCTGGCCACAGACACACAGACACTGCTAACCATTGGTAGGCCACAGACACACAGACACTGCTAACCATTGGTAGGCCACAGACACACAGACACTGCTAACCATTGGTAGGCCACAGACACACAGACACTGCTAACCATTGGTAGGCCACAGACAAACAGACACTGCTAACCATTGGTTGGCCACAGACACACAGACACTGCTAACCATTGGTTTGCCACAGACACACAGACACTGCTAACCATTGGTAGGCCACAGACACACAGACACTCAGACACTGCTAACCATTGGTAGGCCACAGACACACAGACACTGCTAACCATTGGTAGGCCACAGACACACAGACACACAGACACTGCTAACCATTGGTAGGCCACAGACACACAGACACTAAGACACTGCTAACCATTGGTAGGCCACAGACACACAGACACTGCTAACCATTGGTAGGCCACAGACACACAGACACACAGACACTGCTAACCATTGGTAGGCCACAGACACACAGACACTAAGACACTGCTAACCATTGGTTGGCCACAGACACACATACACTGCTAACCATTGGTTGGCCACAGACACACAGACACTGCTAACCATTGGTTGGCCACAGACACACAGACACTGCTAACCATTGGTTGGCCACAGACACACAGACACTGCTAACCATTGGTTGGCCACAGACACACAGACAATGCTAACCATTGGTTGGCCACAAACACACAGATACTGTTAACCATTGGTTGGCCACAGACACACAGACACTGCTAACCATTGGTAGGCCACAGACACACAGACACTGCTAACCATTGGCTGGCCACAGACACACAGACACTGCTAACCATTGGTAGGCCACAGACACACAGACACTGCTAACCATTGGTAGGCCACAGACACACAGACACTGCTAACCATTGGTAGGCCACAGACACACAGACACTGCTAACCATTGGTAGGCCACAGACAAACAGACACTGCTAACCATTGGTTGGCCACAGACACACAGACACTGCTAACCATTGGTTGGCCACAAACACACAGACACACAGACACTGCTAACCATTGGTTGGCCACAAACACACAGACACACAGACACTGCTAACCATTGGTTGGCCACAGACACACAGACACTGCTAACCATTGGTTTGCCACAGACACACAGACACTGCTAACCATTGGTAGGCCACAGACAAACAGACACTGCTAACCATTGGTTGGCCACAGACACACAGACACTGCTAACCATTGGTTGGTCACAGACACACAGACACTGCTTACCATTGGTAAGCCACTGACACACAGACACTGCTAACCATTGGTAGGCCACAGACACACAGACACAGAGAGCACTGAGAGAATTTTTCAAAGCATGGCGCTTCAGATCTCAAGATATAATCTTTAGAATAGTCCAAAAGCCCTGCTGATGCTCAGAAGTCCCAGCAACCACTGGAGCATGGCACACAGAAGCACAGCATCCATTTACCCTAGCAGTGCAGTGAAATATGATTTTGGGAGTCTGGATGAGTCTCCCAGCTGGCTTCACTCACTGTGTTCTATGAAAAATACATTTCCTGCACCTACCCATCTGCAGACACTCAAGAAAGGTGTTTAGAGATGCTCTTAGACCACTCTCCTCTCCTCTCCCCCTTTTCTCTACCTCCTCTTCTCTCCTCCTGCATCTCCTCTCCTCTCCCCCTTTTCTCTACTTCCTCTTCTCTCCTCCTGCATCTCCTCTCCTCTCCCCCTTTTCTCTACCTCCTCTTCTCTCCTCCTCCATCTCCTCTCCTCTCCCCCTTTTCTCTACTTCCTCTTCACTCCTCCTCCATCTCCTCTCCTCTCCCCCTTTTCTCTCCTCTCCTCTCCTCTCTTCTCCTCTCCTCCTTCCCATTCTCATTCTCCTTCTCCCCGCTCTCTCTTCTCTTCTCTATACCTTAGAGCCTGTCTACCTGGTATTAACCCTCTGGTATTAGGGAGTTCCAGATCTAGTTTGGTCATGATTCTATCTTAACAATGCAGCTGTGTACGTCCTTCAGACACAACACAGAGTACAGGGAACAGGGTTCAGTTTACCTTCGTCTCTCTCCACTTACAGAGAGCCAGACAGTCATTCCGAGAAGCAGATGCTTCCCTCCTCACATATTGGTGTAAACATGGCTCATATTTCTTACAGACAGGCATAACGACAGGCATACAGACAGACAGACAGACAGACAGACAGACAGACAGACACAGAGACAGACAGACACAGAGACAGACAGACAGACAGACAGACAGACAGACAGACAGACAGACAGACAGACAGACACAGAGACAGACACAGAGACAGACAGACACAGAGACAGACAGACAGACAGACAGACAGACAGACAGACAGACAGACAGACAGACAGATAGACAGGCAGACAGACAGACAGACAGACAGACAGACAGACAGACAGACAGACAGACAGACACAGAGACAGACAGACAGACAGACAGACAGACAGACAGACAGACAGACACAGAGACAGACAGACAGACAGACAGACAGACAGACAGACAGACAGACAGACAGACAGACAGACAGACAGACAGACAGACAGACAGACAGACAGACAGACAGACAGACACAGAGACAGACAGACACAGAGACAGACAGACAGACAGACAGACAGACAGACAGACAGACAGACAGACAGACAGACAGATAGACAGACAGACAGACAGACAGACAGACAGACAGACAGACAGACAGACAGACAGACAGACAGACAGACAGACTTCCTATTCTAGTCAAGTGCCCAATGAGAACACCATGCCAAAATCCATGTTGTCCTGGCTGACATTTTAAAAGCATTTTTTAACTGACATGATTGAGCCATAAATCAATCATCCTTGGAAAAAAAAACTAAAATCCAGATGTGAAAAATGAGCATCGGTTGTGCTTGACATTTGGCAACATGCAGGCTAACGTTCTTCAATATCCCTGAGCTACAGTTATGTCTGGGGATACATCGTGCTTGTATTATAAGCAAGAGAGATTTCATGTAAAAAAGGTGTTATGAAATGGTTAGGAGTTCCGTGCCTAGTGACCTCAT
>NW_027014907.1:64141-86641 GCF_036934945.1 Oncorhynchus masou masou | reverse complement strand
CTGTCACTTTAGATGAGGGAGATCCATTGTTACAGTAGGTTGTAGAGATTGTAGGTCGGGTCAGGTCTTCTGATTTTGTACACTGCTGCTACTTGCTGTTTATTGTCTATGCATAGTCACCTCACCCCTACCTATATCTAGAAATGACCTCAACAAACCTGTACCCCTGCACACTGACTCAGTACAGATACCCCCTGTATAGAGCCTCCACACGGACTCAGTACAGATACCCCCTGTATAGAGCCTCCACATTGACTCAGTACAGATACCCCCTGCATAGAGCCTCCACACTGACTCAGTACAGATACCCCCTGTATAGAGCCTCCACACTGACTCAGTGCAGATACCCCCTGTATAGAGCCTCCACACTGACTCAGTGCAGATACCCCTTGTATAGAGCCTCCACATTGACTCAGTGCAGATACCCCCTGTATAGAGCCTCCACACTGACTTAGTGCAGATACCCCCTGTATAGAGCCTCCACACTGACTCAGTGCATATACCCCCTGTATAGAGCCTCCACATTGACTCAGTGCAGATACCCCCTGTATAGAGCCTCCACACTGACTCAGAACAGATACCCCCTGTATAGAGCCTCCACACTGACTCAGTGCAGATACCCCCTGTATAGAGCCTCCACACTGACTCAGTGCAGATACCCCCTGTATAGAGCCTCCACATTGACTCAGTACAGATACCCCCTGTATAGAGCCTCCACACTGACTCAGTGCAGATACCCCCTGTATAGAGCCTCCACATTGACTCAGTACAGATACCCCCTGTATAGAGCCTCCACACTGACTCAGTGCAGATACAACCTGTATAGAGCCTCCACACTGACTCAGTGCAGATACCCCTTGTATAGAGCCTCCACATTGACTCAGTGCAGATACCCCCTGTATAGAGCCTCCACACTGACTCAGTGCAGATACCCCCTGTATAGAGCCTCCACACTGACTCAGTGCAGATACCCCCTGTATAGAGCCTCCACACTGACTCAGTGCAGATACCCCCTGTATAGAGCCTCCACACTGACTCAGTACAGATACCCCCTGTATAGAGCCTCCACACTGACTCAGTGCAGATACCCCCTGTATAGAGCCTCCACACTGACTCAGTACAGACACCCCCTGTATAGAGCCTCCACACTGACTCAGTGCAGATACCCCCTGTATAGAGCCTCCACACGGACTCAGTACAGATACCCCCTGTATAGAGCCTCCACACTGACTCAGTACAGATACCCCCTGTAAAGAGCCTCCACACTGACTCAGTACAGATACCCACTGTATAGAGCCTCCACACTGACTCAGTACAGATACCCACTGAATAGAGCCTCCACACTGACTCAGTGCAGATACCCCCTGTATAGAGCCTCCACACGGACTCAGTACAGATACCCCCTGTATAGAGCCTCCACACTGACTCAGTACAGATACCCCCTGTAAAGAGCCTCCACACTGACTCAGTACAGATACCCACTGTATAGAGCCTCCACACTGACTCAGTACAGATACCCACTGAATAGAGCCTCCACACTGACTCAGTGCATATACCCCCTGTATAGAGCCTCCACATTGACTCAGTGCAGATACCCCCTGTATAGAGCCTCCACACTGACTCAGTGCAGATACAACCTGTATAGAGCCTCCACATTGACTCAGTACAGATACAACCTGTATAGAGCCTCCACACTAACTCAGTGCAGATACCCCCTGTATAGAGCCTCCACACTGACTCAGTGCAGATACCCCCTGTATAGAGCCTCCACACTGACTCAGTACAGACACCCCCTGTATAGAGCCTCCACACTGACTCAGTGCAGATACCCCCTGTATAGAGCCTCCACACTGACTCAGTGCAGATACCCCCTGTATAGAGCCTCCACACTGACTCAGTGCAGATACCCCCTGTATAGAGCCTCCACACTGACTCAGTACAGATACCCCCTGTATAGAGCCTTCACACTGACTCAGTGCAGATACCCCCTGTATAGAGCCTCCACACTGACTCAGTGCAGATACCCCCTGTATAGAGCCTCCACACTGACTCAGTACAGATACCCCCTGTATAGAGCCTTCACACTGACTCAGTGCAGATACCCCCTGTATAGAGCCTCCACACTGACTCAGTACAGATACCCACTGTATATAGCCTCCACACTGACTCAGTACAGATACCCACTGAATAGAGCCTCCACACTGACTCAGTGCATATACCCCCTGTATAGAGCCTCCACATTGACTCAGTGCAGATACCCCCTGTATAGAGCCTCCACACTGACTCAGTGCAGATACAACCTGTATAGAGCCTCCACATTGACTCAGTACAGATACCCCCTGTATAGAGCCTCCACACTAACTCAGTGCAGATACCCCCTGTATAGAGCCTCCACACTGACTCAGTGCAGATACCCCCTGTATAGAGCCTCCACACTGACTCAGTACAGACACCCCCTGTATAGAGCCTCCACACTGACTCAGTGCAGATACCCCCTGTATAGAGCCTCCACACTGACTCAGTGCAGATACCCCCTGTATAGAGCCTCCACACTGACTCAGTGCAGATACCCCCTGTATAGAGCCTCCACACTGACTCAGTACAGATACCCCCTGTATAGAGCCTCCACACTGACTCAGTGCAGATACCCCCTGTATAGAGCCTCCACACTGACTCAGTACAGATACCCCCTGTATAGAGCCTCCACACTGACTCAGTGCAGATACCTCCCCGTATAGAGCCTCCACACTGACTCAGTACAGATACCCCATGTATAGAGCCTCCACACTGACTCAGTACAGATACCCCCTGTATTGAGCCTCCACACTGACTCAGTGCAGATACCCCCTGTATAGAGCCTCCACACTGACTCAGTGCAGATACCCCCTGTATAGAGCCTCCACACTGACTCAGTACAGATACCCCCTGTATAGAGCCTCCACACTGACTCAGTGCAGATACCCCCTGTATAGAGCCTCCACATTGACTCAGTACAGATACCCCCTGTATAGAGCCTCCACACTGACTCAGTGCAGATACAACCTGTATAGAGCCTCCACACTGACTCAGTGCAGATACCCCTTGTATAGAGCCTCCACATTGACTCAGTGCAGATACCCCCTGTATAGAGCCTCCACACTGACTTAGTGCAGATACCCCCTGTATAGAGCCTCCACACTGACTCAGTGCATATACCCCCTGTATAGAGCCTCCACATTGACTCAGTGCAGATACCCCCTGTATAGAGCCTCCACACTGACTCAGTACAGACACCCCCTGTATAGAGCCTCCACATTGACTCAGTGCAGATACCCCCTGTATAGAGCCTCCACATTGACTCAGTACAGATACCCCCTGTATAGAGCCTCCACACTGACTCAGTGCAGATACAACCTGTATAGAGCCTCCACACTGACTCAGTGCAGATACCCCTTGTATAGAGCCTCCACATTGACTCAGTACAGATACCCCCTGTATAGAGCCTCCACACTGACTTAGTGCAGATACCCCCTGTATAGAGCCTCCACACTGACTCAGTGCATATACCCCCTGTATAGAGCCTCCACATTGACTCAGTGCAGATACCCCCTGTATAGAGCCTCCACACTGACTCAGTACAGACACCCCCTGTATAGAGCCTCCACATTGACTCAGTGCAGATACCCCCTGTATAGAGCCTCCACACTGACTCAGTGCAGATACCCCCTGTATAGAGCCTCCACATTGACTCAGTGCAGATACCCCCTGTATAGATCCTCCACACTGACTCAGTACAGATACCCCCTGTATAGAGCCTCCACACTGACTCAGTACAGATACCCACTGTATAGAGCCTCCACACTGACTCAGTACAGATACCCCCTGTACAGAGCCTCCACACTGACTCAGTACAGATACCCCCTGTATATAGCCTCCACACTGACTCAGTGCAGATACCCCCTGTATAGAGCCTCCACACTGACTCAGTACAGATACCCCATGTATAGAGCCTCCACACTGACTCCGTACAGATGCCCCTGTATAGAGCCTCCACACTGACTCAGTGCAGATACCCCCTGTATAGAGCCTCCACACTGACTCAGTGCAGATACCCCCTGTATAGAGCCTCCACACTGACTCAGTACAGATACCCCCTGTATAGAGCCTTCACACTGACTCAGTGCAGATACCCCCTGTATAGAGCCTCCACACTGACTCAGTACAGATACCCACTGTATAGAGCCTCCACACTGACTCAGTACAGATACCCACTGAATAGAGCCTCCACACTGACTCAGTGCATATACCCCCTGTATAGAGCCTCCACATTGACTCAGTGCAGATACCCCCTGTATAGAGCCTCCACACTGACTCAGTGCAGATACAACCTGTATAGAGCCTCCACATTGACTCAGTACAGATACCCCCTGTATAGAGCCTCCACACTAACTCAGTGCAGATACCCCCTGTATAGAGCCTCCACACTGACTCAGTGCAGATACCCCCTGTATAGAGCCTCCACACTGACTCAGTACAGACACCCCCTGTATAGAGCCTCCACACTGACTCAGTGCAGATACCCCCTGTATAGAGCCTCCACACTGACTCAGTGCAGATACCCCCTGTATAGAGCCTCCACACTGACTCAGTGCAGATACCCCCTGTATAGAGCCTCCACACTGACTCAGTACAGATACCCCCTGTATAGAGCCTCCACACTGACTCAGTGCAGATACAACCTGTATAGAGCCTCCACACTGACTCAGTGCAGATACCCCTTGTATAGAGCCTCCACATTGACTCAGTGCAGATACCCCCTGTATAGAGCCTCCACACTGACTTAGTGCAGATACCCCCTGTATAGAGCCTCCACACTGACTCAGTGCATATACCCCCTGTATAGAGCCTCCACATTGACTCAGTGCAGATACCCCCTGTATAGAGCCTCCACACTGACTCAGTACAGACACCCCCTGTATAGAGCCTCCACATTGACTCAGTGCAGATACCCCCTGTATAGAGCCTCCACATTGACTCAGTACAGATACCCCCTGTATAGAGCCTCCACACTGACTCAGTGCAGATACAACCTGTATAGAGCCTCCACACTGACTCAGTGCAGATACCCCTTGTATAGAGCCTCCACATTGACTCAGTACAGATACCCCCTGTATAGAGCCTCCACACTGACTTAGTGCAGATACCCCCTGTATAGAGCCTCCACACTGACTCAGTGCATATACCCCCTGTATAGAGCCTCCACATTGACTCAGTGCAGATACCCCCTGTATAGAGCCTCCACACTGACTCAGTACAGACACCCCCTGTATAGAGCCTCCACATTGACTCAGTGCAGATACCCCCTGTATAGAGCCTCCACACTGACTCAGTGCAGATACCCCCTGTATAGAGCCTCCACATTGACTCAGTACAGACACCCTCTGTATAGAGCCTCCACACTGACTCAGTGCAGATACCCCCTGTATAGAGCCTCCACACTGACTCAGTGCAGATACCCCCTGTATAGAGCCTCCACACTGACTCAGTGCAGATACCCCCTGTATAGAGCCTCCACACTGACTCAGTACAGATACCCCCTGTATAGAGCCTCCACACTGACTCAGTGCAGATACAACCTGTATAGAGCCTCCACACTGACTCAGTGCAGATACCCCTTGTATAGAGCCTCCACATTGACTCAGTGCAGATACCCCCTGTATAGAGCCTCCACACTGACTTAGTGCAGATACCCCCTGTATAGAGCCTCCACACTGACTCAGTGCATATACCCCCTGTATAGAGCCTCCACATTGACTCAGTGCAGATACCCCCTGTATAGAGCCTCCACACTGACTCAGTACAGACACCCCCTGTATAGAGCCTCCACATTGACTCAGTGCAGATACCCCCTGTATAGAGCCTCCACATTGACTCAGTACAGATACCCCCTGTATAGAGCCTCCACACTGACTCAGTGCAGATACAACCTGTATAGAGCCTCCACACTGACTCAGTGCAGATACCCCTTGTATAGAGCCTCCACATTGACTCAGTACAGATACCCCCTGTATAGAGCCTCCACACTGACTTAGTGCAGATACCCCCTGTATAGAGCCTCCACACTGACTCAGTGCATATACCCCCTGTATAGAGCCTCCACATTGACTCAGTGCAGATACCCCCTGTATAGAGCCTCCACACTGACTCAGTACAGACACCCCCTGTATAGAGCCTCCACATTGACTCAGTGCAGATACCCCCTGTATAGAGCCTCCACACTGACTCAGTGCAGATACCCCCTGTATAGAGCCTCCACATTGACTCAGTGCAGATACCCCCTGTATAGATCCTCCACACTGACTCAGTACAGATACCCCCTGTATAGAGCCTCCACACTGACTCAGTACAGATACCCACTGTATAGAGCCTCCACACTGACTCAGTACAGATACCCCCTGTATAGAGCCTCCACACTGACTCAGTACAGATACCCCCTGTATATAGCCTCCACACTGACTCAGTGCAGATACCCCCTGTATAGAGCCTCCACACTGACTCAGTACAGATACCCCATGTATAGAGCCTCCACACTGACTCCGTACAGATGCCCCTGTATAGAGCCTCCACACTGACTCAGTGCAGATACCCCCTGTATAGAGCCTCCACACTGACTCAGTGCAGATACCCCCTGTATAGAGCCTCCACACTGACTCAGTACAGATACCCCCTGTATAGAGCCTTCACACTGACTCAGTGCAGATACCCCCTGTATAGAGCCTCCACACTGACTCAGTACAGATACCCACTGTATAGAGCCTCCACACTGACTCAGTACAGATACCCACTGAATAGAGCCTCCACACTGACTCAGTGCATATACCCCCTGTATAGAGCCTCCACATTGACTCAGTGCAGATACCCCCTGTATAGAGCCTCCACACTGACTCAGTGCAGATACAACCTGTATAGAGCCTCCACATTGACTCAGTACAGATACCCCCTGTATAGAGCCTCCACACTAACTCAGTGCAGATACCCCCTGTATAGAGCCTCCACACTGACTCAGTGCAGATACCCCCTGTATAGAGCCTCCACACTGACTCAGTACAGACACCCCCTGTATAGAGCCTCCACACTGACTCAGTGCAGATACCCCCTGTATAGAGCCTCCACACTGACTCAGTGCAGATACCCCCTGTATAGAGCCTCCACACTGACTCAGTGCAGATACCCCCTGTATAGAGCCTCCACACTGACTCAGTACAGATACCCCCTGTATAGAGCCTCCACACTGACTCAGTGCAGATACCTCCCCGTATAGAGCCTCCACACTGACTCAGTACAGATACCCCATGTATAGAGCCTCCACACTGACTCAGTACAGATACCCCCTGTATTGAGCCTCCACACTGACTCAGTGCAGATACCCCCTGTATAGAGCCTCCACACTGACTCAGTGCAGATACCCCCTGTATAGAGCCTCCACATTGACTCAGTGCAGATACCCCCTGTATAGAGCCTCCACACTGACTCAGTACAGATACCCCCTGTATAGAGCCTCCACACTGACACAGTGCAGATACCCCTGTATAGAGCCTCCACACTGACTCAGTGCAGATACCCCCTGTATAGAGCCTCCACACGGACTCAGTACAGATACCCCCTGTATAGAGCCTCCACACTGACTCAGTACAGATACCCCCTGTATAGAGCCTCCACACTGACTCAGTACAGATACCCACTGTATAGAGCCTCCACACTGACTCAGTACAGATACCCACTGAATAGAGCCTCCACACTGACTCAGTGCATATACCCCCTGTATAGAGCCTCCACATTGACTCAGTGCAGATACCCCCTGTATAGAGCCTCCACACTGACTCAGTGCAGATACAACCTGTATAGAGCCTCCACATTGACTCAGTACAGATACCCCCTGTATAGAGCCTCCACACTAACTCAGTGCAGATACCCCCTGTATAGAGCCTCCACACTGACTCAGTGCAGATACCCCCTGTATAGAGCCTCCACACTGACTCAGTACAGACACCCCCTGTATAGAGCCTCCACACTGACTCAGTGCAGATACCCCCTGTATAGAGCCTCCACACTGACTCAGTGCAGATACCCCCTGTATAGAGCCTCCACACTGACTCAGTGCAGATACCCCCTGTATAGAGCCTCCACACTGACTCAGTACAGATACCCCCTGTATAGAGCCTCCACACTGACTCAGTGCAGATACCTCCCGTATAGAGCCTCCACACTGACTCAGTACAGATACCCCATGTATAGAGCCTCCACACTGACTCAGTACAGATACCCCCTGTATTGAGCCTCCACACTGACTCAGTGCAGATACCCCCTGTATAGAGCCTCCACACTGACTCAGTGCAGATACCCCCTGTATAGAGCCTCCACATTGACTCAGTGCAGATACCCCCTGTATAGAGCCTCCACACTGACTCAGTACAGATACCCCCTGTATAGAGCCTCCACACTGACACAGTGCAGATACCCCCTGTATAGAGCCTCCACACTGACTCAGTGCAGATACCCCCTGTATAGAGCCTCCACACTGACTCAGTACAGATACCTCCTGTATAGAGCCTCCACACGGACTCAGTACAGATACCCCCTGTATAGAGCCTCCACACTGACTCAGTGCAGATACCCCCTGTATAGAGCCTACACATTGACTCAGTACAGATACCCCCTGTATAGAGCCTCCACACTGACTCAGTACAGATACCCCCTGTATAGAGCCTCCACACTGACTCAGTGCAGATACCCCCTGTATAGAGCCTACACATTGACTCAGTACAGATACCCCCTGTATAGAGCCTCCACACTGACTCAGTGCAGATACCCCCTGTATAGAGCCTACACATTGACTCAGTACAGATACCCCCTGTATAGAGCCTACACATTGACTCAGTACAGATACCCCCTGTATAGAGCCTCCACACTGACTCAGTACAGATACCCCCTGTATAGAGCCTCCACACTGACTCAGTACAGATACCCCCTGTATAGAGCCTCCACACTGACTCAGTGCAGATACCCCCTGTATAGAGCCTCCACACTGACTCAGTGCAGATACCCCCTGTATAGAGCCTCCACACGGACTCAGTACAGATACCCCCTGTATAGAGCCTCCACACTGACTCAGTGCAGATACCCCCTGTATAGAGCCTCCACATTGACTCAGTGCAGATACCCCCTGTATAGAGCCTCCACATTGACTCAGTGCAGATACCCCCTGTATAGAGCCTCCACACTGACTCAGTACAGATACCCCCTGTATAGAGCCTCCACACTGACTCAGTACAGATACCCCTTGTACAGAGCCTCGTTATTGTTATTTTATTGTCACTGTTGGTTAAGGGCTTGTAAATACGCATTTCACTGTAAAGTCTACACTTGTTGTATTCAGTATTTCACGGTAAAGTCTACACTTGTTGTATTCAGCATTTCACGGTAAAGTCTACACTTGTTGTATTCAGCATTTCACGGTAAAGTCTACACTTGTTGTATTCAGCATTTCACGGTAAAGTCTACACTTGTTGTATTCAGCATTTCACGGTAAAGTCTACACTTGTTGTATTCAGCATTTCACGGTAAAGTCTACACTTGTTGTATTCAGCATTTCACAGTAAAGTCTACACTTGTTGTATTCAGCATTTCACGGTAAAGTCTACACTTGTTGTATTCAGCATTTCACGGTAAAGTCTACACTTGTTGTATTCAGCATTTCACGGTAAAGTCTACACTTGTTGTATTCAGCACATGTGACAAATAAAGTTTGATTTGACTTGATATCTAGCCTACATGCAGAGGATTCCCCACTGGCTCTAAGTCATACTACATGGCACGTGTCCCCCTGACCCCTCCTGACTTGATATCTAGCCTACATGCAGAGGAGTCCCCACTGGCTCTAAGTCATACTACATAGCACGTGTCCCCCTGACCCCTCCTGACTTGATATCTAGCCTACATGCAGAGGAGTCCCCACTGGCTCTAAGTCATACTACATAGTACGTGTCCCCCTAGTAACCCACGGGTTAGTTGGGGTCATATTGAGTCTCTCCCACCACTTTAACACTGACTGACAGGTGCTGCTCCAGGCACACCAACCACAAATAGCCTTGCACCAGAACGGACCACTACAGAGGATCCAATGTACTGTATGCATGGCTAGACAAACAACAGATTACAGAGTACTAGTGGGAGGATGAAGGGAGGGAGGGAGGGAGGGAGAGATGGAGGGAGGGAGGGAGGGAGGGTGTGACTAATGGGAGGAGGGAGGGAGGGTGGGTGTGACTAATGTGAGGGAGGGAGTGACTAATGGAAGGGAGAGAGGGGGGAGAGGGCGAGGGAGCGAGTGACTAATGGAAGGGAGAGAGGGGGAGAGGGCGAGGGAGGGAGTGACTAATGGAAGGGAGAGAGGGGGGAGAGGGCGGGGAGGGAGTGACTAATGGAAGGGAGAGAGGGGGGAGAGGGCGAGGGAGGGAGTGACTAATGGAAGGGAGAGAGGGGGAGAGGGCGAGGGAGGGAGTGACTAATGGAAGGGAGAGAGGGGGAGAGGGCGAGGGAGGGAGTGACTAATGGAAGGGAGAGAGGGGGGAGAGGGCGAGGGAGGGAGTGACTAATGGAAGGGAGAGAGGGGGAGAGGGCGAGGGAGGGAGTGACTAATGGAAGGGAGGGAGTGACTAATGGAAGGGAGGGTGTGACTAATGGGAGGGAGGGAGGGAGGGAGGGAGGGAGGGAGGGAGGGAGAGAGGGAGGGAGGGAGGGAGGGAGGGAGGGAGGGAGGGAGGGAGGGAGGGAGGGAGGGAGGGAGGGAGGGAGGGAGGGTGTGACTAATGGGGGGAGGGAGGGAGGGAGGGTGTGAGGGAGGGAGGCAGGGAGGGAGGCAGGGAGGGTGTGAGGGAGGGAGGCAGGGAGGGAGGCAGGGAGGGTGTGAGGGAGGGAGGCAGGGAGGGAGGCAGGGAGGGTGTGACTTCTCTTCTCCAGGGCAGACCTAAAGATTGTCTCAATTAAACCATTGGCACACATTCATTCACACATTCATTATTTTATTTATTTATTTTAACCTTTATTCAATAAGAACAAATTCTTATATACAATGACGGCCTACCTAGGAACAGTGTACACCCGAACTGCCTTGTTCAGGGGCAGAACGTCAGATTTGTACCTTGTCAGCTCGGGGATTCGATCTTGCAACCGTTACGGTTACTAGTCCAACGTTCTAACCACTAGGCTACCTGCCGCCCATTCTACATGGCTGGATTGGTCTACAGATGTAATAGCTGTATCCTCTGTTGGTCTACAGATGTTATAACTATCCTCTGTTAGTCTACATATGTTATAACTATCCTCTGTTGTTTACAGATGTTATAACTGTATCCTCTGTTAGTCTACAGATGTTATAACTGTATCCTCTGTTAGTCTACAGATGTTATAACTATCCTCTGCTAGTCTACAGATGTTATAACTGTATCCTCTGTTGGTCTGCATATGTTAGAACTATCCTCTGTTGTCTACAGATGTTATAACTATCCTCTGTTGTCTACAGATGTTATAACTGTATCCTCTGTTGGTCTACAGATGTTATAACTGTATCCTCTGTTAGTCTACAGATGTTATAACTATCCTCTGTTGTCTACAGATGTTATAACTATCCTCTGTTAGTCTACAGATGTTATAACTGTATCCTCTGTTAGTCTACATATGTTATAACTATCCTATGTTAGTCTACATATGTTATAACTATCCTCTGTTGTCTACAGATGTTATAACTGTATCCTCTGTTAGTCTACAGATGTTATAACTTTCCTCTGTTGTCTACAGATGTTATAACTATCCTCTGTTAGTCTACAGATGTTATAACTGTATCCTCTGTTAGTCTACAGATGTTATAACTATCCTATGTTAGTCTACATATGTTATAAATATCCTCTGTTGTCTACAGATGTTATAACTGTATCCTCTGTTAGTCTACAGATGTTATAACTATCCTGTGTTGTCTACAGATGTTATAACTATCCTCTGTTGGTCTACAGATGTAGACTGTCTGTCTGTCTGTCTGTCTGTCTGTCTGTCTGTCTGTCTGTCTGTCTGTCTGTCTGTCTGTCTGTCTGTCTGTCAGTCCTAAAATGGACTTCCCTGAGATCAACAGTAGAACAGCAGGCCATACCGCTGAGTGAAAACTGAAAACCCCCAACCTAACTGGAGCTCTAGCAGAGAGCCTGAAGCATCCATTTGACATGAGATGACATACAGGCTGTCATCAGGCCTCAGTGAGTTATCACCGGCTGGCTATGCAGCCGTGTTGCAGTGCAGGAGCTGGGATGGTTCAGTACGTAAGTCCAGCCGGAGGGCCATGGTGTCACCATGGTGTCACCCCATGTGTGTCCTATAGGTGACCCAGTCATCCGTTAAATTAATTACGCCCAACAGAGAAGACCACACATACTGTAGAGCCTAAACACTTTACAGTATGTGCAGTAATTACAGAAGATTTTACCGAATGAAACACATTTATGCAGTAAATGATATTGTCACTACTAGGTCAAAATAATAGGTAGAAATACTGTAATAGTAATAATAATACTACCGATATATTATGTACCGGTATACTGTAATACTACGAATATATTATTTACTGGTATACTGTAAAACTACAAATATATTATATACTGGTATACTGTAATAATAATAATACTAATATATTATATACTGTAATAATACTACTACTAATATATTATATACTGGTATATTGTAATAATAATACTAGTAAAATATTATATACCGGTATATGGTAATAATACTATTACTAATATATTATATACTGGTATACTGTAATAATACTACTACTAATATATTATATACTGTAATAGTAATACTACTAATATATTATATACTGGTATATTGTAATAATAATACTAGTAAAATATTATATACCGGTATACTGTAATAATACTATTACTAATATATTATATACTGGTATACTGTAATAATATTATTACTAATATATTATATACTGGTATACTGTAATAATACTATTACTAATATATTATATACCAGTATACTGTAATAATACTACTACTAATATATTATATACTGGTATACTGTAATAATACTACTACTAATATATTATATACTGGTATACAGTAGTACTACTAATATATTATATACTGGTATACTGTAATAATAATACTACTAATACATTATATACCGGTATACTGTAATACTACTAATATATTATATACTGTAATAATAATACTACTAATATATTATATACTGTAATAGTAATGCTATGAATATATTATATACTGTAATATCAATACTACTAATATATTATATACTGTAATAGTAATACTACTAATTTATTATATACTGTAATAACAATACTAGTAATATAGTATATACTTTAATAGTAATACTTCTAATATATTATATACTGTAAATATAATACTAACAATATATGATATACCTGTAATAATAATACTACTAATATATTATATACCTGTAATAGTAATACTACTAATATATTATACACTGTTATACTGTAATAATAATACTACTAATATATTATATACTGTAATAATAATACTACTAATATATTATATACTGTAATAGCAATACTACTAATATATTATATACTGTAATAGTAATACTAATAATATATTATATACTGTAATAGTAATACTACTAATATATTATATACTGTAATAGTAATACTAATAATATATTATATACTGTAATAGTAATACTACTAATATATTATATACTGGTATAATAATACTACTAATATATTATATGCTGTTATACTGTAATAATAATACTACTAATATATGATATACCTGTAATAATAATACTACTAATATATTATATACTGTAATAATAATACTACTAATATATTATATACTGGTATAATAATACTACTAATATATTATATACGGTTATACTATAATAATAATACTACTGATATATGATATACCTGTAATAATAATAATACTAATATATTATATACTGTTATACTGCAATAATAATACTACTATTATATTATATACTGTAATAATAATACTACTAATATATTATATACTGTAATAATAATACTACTAATATATTATATACTGTAATAATAATACTACTAATATATTATATACTGGTATAGTGTGTCAACATACAGCCTGTTATCTATCACTAAACCTGTAGTATCATACAGCCTGTGGTATCATAATGCCTGTTATCTATATCTAAACCTGTTATATAATACAGCCTGTTATCTATAACTAAACCTGTTATATCATACAGCCTGTTATCTATAACTAAACCTGTTATATCATACAGCCTGTTATCTATAACTAAACCTGTAGTATCATACAGCCTGTTATATCATAAAGCCTGTTATCTATAACTAAACCTGTAGTATCATACAGCCTGTTATGTCATACAGCCTGTTATCTATAACTAAACCTGTAGTATCATACAGCCTGTTATCTATAACTAAACCTGTAGTATCATACAGCCTGCTCTACAGTATATAACTAAACCTGCATTGGTTGGGTCATACATGCAGAGCAGAGAGCATTGTTCATTCAGACAGCCAAACAACAGGGAAGGGACCCCCTGGCCTCCACAGACACACAGACAGACAGTAGTGTCTAACATTAGACGTCACAATGGTCTCTTTGACATGGACTGTTAATGGGGGTAGATAGCTGTTCATCTGGATCAGAGCATAGAGTCCAGGAGCACTGGGCTGACCCCCTTACTTAGGAGCACTGGGCTGACCCCCTTACCCAGGAGCACTGGGCTGACCCCCTCACTCAGGAGCACTGGGGCTGACCCGCGTACCCAGGAGCACTGGGGCTGACCCCCTCACTCAGGAGCACTGGGCTGACCCCCTCACTCAGGAGCACTGGGCTGACCCCCTCACTCAGGAGCACTGGGGCTGACCCACTTACCCAGGAGCACTGGGGCTGACCATCTTACTCAGGAGCACTGGGCTGACCCCCTCACTCAGGAGCACTGGGCTGACCCCCTCACTCAGGAGCACTGGGCTGACCCCCTCACTCAGGAGCACTGGGGCTGACCCGCGTACCCAGGAGCACTGGGGCTGACCCCCTCACTCAGGAGCACTGGGCTGACCCCCTCACTCAGGAGCACTGGGGCTGACCCCCTCACTCAGGAGCACTGGGCTGACCCCCTCACTCAGGAGCACTGGGGCTGACCCCCTCACTCAGGAGCACTGGGCTGACCCCCTCACTCAGGAGCACTGGGGCTGACCCCCTCACTCAGGAGCACTGGGCTGACCCCCTCACTCAGGAGCACTGGGCTGACCCCCTCACCCAGGAGCACTGGGGCTGACCATCTTACTCAGGAGCACGAGGCTGACTTGACTACGGTAGAATAGCATTACCACCAGGATGACTAGACTACTGTTGAATAGCATTAACACTAGACTGACTAGACTACTGTAGAATAGCATTAACACTAGGCTGACTAGACTACTGTAGAATAGCATTAACACTAGGCTGACTAGACTACTGTTGAATGGTAGAATAGCATTAACACTAGGCTGACTAGACTACTGTAGAATAGCATTAACACTAGGCTGACTAGACTACTGTAGAATAGCATTAACACTAGGCTGACTAGACTACTGTAGAATAGCATTAACACTAGACTGACTAGACTACTGTTGAATGGTAGAATAGCATTAACACTAGGCTGACTAGACTACTGTAGAATAGCATTAACACTAGACTGACTAGACTACAGTAGAATAGCATTAACACTAGACTGACTAGACTACAGTAGAATAGCATTAACACTAGACTGACTAGACTACTGTAGAATAGCATTAACACTAGGCTGACTAGACTACTGTTGAATAGCATTAACACTAGGCTGACTAGACTACTGTAGAATAGCATTAACACTAGACTGACTAGACTACTGTTGAATGGTAGAATAGCATTAACACTAGGCTGACTAGACTACTGTAGAATAGCATTAACACTAGGCTGACTAGACTACTGTTGAATAGCATTAACACTAGGCTGACTAGACTACTGTTGAATAGCATTAACACTAGACTGACTAGACTACTGTAGAATAGCATTAACACTAGGCTGACTAGACTACTGTTGAATAGCATTAACACTAGGCTGACTAGACTACTGTTGAATGGTAGAATAGCATTAACACTAGGCTGACTAGACTACTGTTGAATAGCATTAACACTAGGCTGACTAGACTACTGTAGAATAGCATTAACACTAGGCTGACTAGACTACTGTAGAATGGTAGAATAGCATTAACACTAGGCTGACTAGACTACTGTAGAATAGCATTAACACTAGGCTGACTAGACTACTGTAGAATAGCATTAACACTAGGCTGACTAGACTACTGTTGAATGGAGTCATTTGTCTTGTTAATCACAGGCATCTTTACTGGGCTATTAGTTAAAAGCTAAAAAACATTTAAAAAATAAATAATAATAGCCCAATTTCTGTTCACCATTTCTGTTCCTGGTTCATCGGTGGTTTCCAAGGTACAGTACCAAGCAGATAGCAACACCATCAGTGGAAATGAGCACTTTCTGCATTGCAAGATACAACTATTCACAAGGGTGAAATAAACCTGCATAGTGGGTGATAAGTATCCCTTATTGTGACATCATATTGTCTGAAATAAACCTGCATAGTGGGTGATAAGTATCCTTATTGTGACATCATATTGTCTGAAAGAAACCTGCATAGTGGGTGATAAGTATCCCTTATTGTGACATCATATTGTCTAAAATAAACCTGCATAGTGGGTGATAAGTATCCTTATTGTGACATCATATTGTCTGATATAAACCTGCATAGTGGGTGATAAGTATCCTTATTGTGACATCATATTGTCTGATATAAACCTGCATGGTGGGTGATAAGTATCCCTTATTGTGACATCATATTGTCTGATATAAACATGCATAGTGGGTGATAAGTATCCTTATTGTGACATCATATTGTCTGATATGAACCTGCATAGTGGGTGGTAAGTATCCTTTTCGTGACATCATATTGTCTGAAATAAATCTGCATAGTGGGTGATAAGTATCCCTTATTGTGACATCATATTGTCTGATATAAACCTGCATAGTGTGTGATAAGTATCCATATTGTGACATCATATTGTCTGATATAAACCTGCATAGTGGGTGATAAGTATCCCTTATTGTGACATCATATTGTCTAAAATAAACCTGCATAGTGGGTGATAAGTATCCTTATTGTGACATCATATTGTCTAAAATAAACCTGCATAGTGGGTGATAAGTATCCCTTATTGTGACATCATATTGTCTGATATAAACCTGCATAGTGGGTGGTAAGTATCCTTATTGTGACATCATATTGTCTGAAATAAACTTGCATAGTGGGTGATAAGTATCACTTATTGTGACATCATATTGTCTAAAATAAATCTGCATAGTGGGTGATAAGTATCCCTTATTGTGACATCATATTGTCTAAAATAAACCTGCATAGTGGGTGATAAGTATCCTTATTGTGACATCATATTGTCTGATATAAACCTGCATAGTGTGTGATAAGTATCCATATTGTGACATCATATTGTCTGATATAAACCTGCATAGTGGGTGATAAGTATCCCTTATTGTGACATCATATTGTCTAAAATAAACCTGCATAGTGGGTGATAAGTATCCTTATTGTGACATCATATTGTCTAAAATAAACCTGCATAGTGGGTGATAAGTATCCCTTATTGTGACATCATATTGTCTGATATAAACCTGCATAGTGGGTGGTAAGTATCCTTATTGTGACATCATATTGTCTGAAATAAACCTGCATAGTGGGTGATAAGTATCCCTTATTGTGACATCATATTGTCTAAAATAAATCTGCATAGTGGGTGATAAGTATCCCTTATTGTGACATCATATTGTCTAAAATAAACCTGCATAGTGGGTGATAAGTATCCTTATTGTGACATCATATTGTCTAAAATAAACCTGCATAGTGGGTGATAAGTATCCCTTATTGTGACATCATATTGTCTGATATAAACCTGCATAGTGGGTGGTAAGTATCCTTATTGTGACATCATATTGTCTGAAATAAACCTGCATAGTGGGTGATAAGTATCCCTTATTGTGACATCATATTGTCTAAAATAAATCTGCATAGTGGGTGATAAGTATCCCTTATTGTGACATCATATTGTCTAAAATAAACCTGCATAGTGTGTGATAAGTATCCCTTATTGTGACATCATATTGTCTGATATAAACCTGCATAGTGTGTGGTAAGTATCCTTATTGTGACATCATATTGTCTGAAATAAACCTGCATAGTGGGTGATAAGTATCCTTATTGTGACATCATATTGTCTGATATAAACCTGAATAGTGGGTGATAAGTATCCTTATTGTGACATCATATTGTCTGAAATAAACCTGCATAGTGGGTGATAAGTATCCTTATTGTGACATCATATTGTCTGAAATAAACCTGCATAGTGGGTGGTAAGTATCCATATTGTGACATCATATTGTCTGATATAAACCTGCATAGTGGGTGATAAGTATCCCTTATTGTGACATCATATTGTCTGATATAAACCTGCATAGTGGGTGATATGTATCCTTATTGTGACATCATATTGTCTGATATAAACCTGCATAGTGGGTGGTAAGTATCCTTATTGTGACATCATATTGTCTAAAATAAACCTGCATAGTGGGTGATAAGTATCCTTATTGTGACATCATATTGTCTAAAATAAACCTGCATAGTGGGTGATAAGTATCCTTATTTTGACATCATATTGTCTGAAATAAACCTGCATAGTGGGTGATAAGTATCCTAATTGTGACATCATATTGTCTAAAATAAACCTGCATAGTGGGTGATAAGTATCCTTATTGTGACATCATATTGTCTAAAATAAACCTGCATAGTGGGTGATAAGTATCCCTTATTGTGACATCATATTGTCTGATATAAACCTGCATAGTGGGTGGTAAGTATCCTTATTGTGACATCATATTGTCTGAAATAAACTTGCATAGTGGGTGATAAGTATCACTTATTGTGACATCATATTGTCTAAAATAAATCTGCATAGTGGGTGATAAGTATCCCTTATTGTGACATCATATTGTCTAAAATAAACCTGCATAGTGGGTGATAAGTATCCTTATTGTGACATCATATTGTCTGATATAAACCTGCATAGTGTGTGATAAGTATCCATATTGTGACATCATATTGTCTGATATAAACCTGCATAGTGGGTGATAAGTATCCCTTATTGTGACATCATATTGTCTAAAATAAACCTGCATAGTGGGTGATAAGTATCCTTATTGTGACATCATATTGTCTAAAATAAACCTGCATAGTGGGTGATAAGTATCCCTTATTGTGACATCATATTGTCTGATATAAACCTGCATAGTGGGTGGTAAGTATCCTTATTGTGACATCATATTGTCTGAAATAAACCTGCATAGTGGGTGATAAGTATCCCTTATTGTGACATCATATTGTCTAAAATAAATCTGCATAGTGGGTGATAAGTATCCCTTATTGTGACATCATATTGTCTAAAATAAACCTGCATAGTGGGTGATAAGTATCCTTATTGTGACATCATATTGTCTAAAATAAACCTGCATAGTGGGTGATAAGTATCCCTTATTGTGACATCATATTGTCTGATATAAACCTGCATAGTGGGTGGTAAGTATCCTTATTGTGACATCATATTGTCTGAAATAAACCTGCATAGTGGGTGATAAGTATCCCTTATTGTGACATCATATTGTCTAAAATAAATCTGCATAGTGGGTGATAAGTATCCCTTATTGTGACATCATATTGTCTAAAATAAACCTGCATAGTGTGTGATAAGTATCCCTTATTGTGACATCATATTGTCTGATATAAACCTGCATAGTGTGTGGTAAGTATCCTTATTGTGACATCATATTGTCTGAAATAAACCTGCATAGTGGGTGATAAGTATCCTTATTGTGACATCATATTGTCTGATATAAACCTGAATAGTGGGTGATAAGTATCCTTATTGTGACATCATATTGTCTGAAATAAACCTGCATAGTGGGTGATAAGTATCCTTATTGTGACATCATATTGTCTGAAATAAACCTGCATAGTGGGTGGTAAGTATCCATATTGTGACATCATATTGTCTGATATAAACCTGCATAGTGGGTGATAAGTATCCCTTATTGTGACATCATATTGTCTGATATAAACCTGCATAGTGGGTGATATGTATCCTTATTGTGACATCATATTGTCTGATATAAACCTGCATAGTGGGTGGTAAGTATCCTTATTGTGACATCATATTGTCTAAAATAAACCTGCATAGTGGGTGATAAGTATCCTTATTGTGACATCATATTGTCTAAAATAAACCTGCATAGTGGGTGATAAGTATCCTTATTTTGACATCATATTGTCTGAAATAAACCTGCATAGTGGGTGATAAGTATCCTAATTGTGACATCATATTGTCTAAAATAAACCTGCATAGTGGGTGATAAGTATCCTTATTGTGACATCATATTGTCTAAAATAAACCTGCATAGTGGGTGATAAGTATCCCTTATTGTGACATCATATTGTCTAAAATAAACCTGCATAGTGGGTCATAAGTATCCCTTATTGTGACATCATATTGTCTGATATAAACCTGCATAGTGGGTGGTAAGTATCCTTATTGTGACATCATATTGTCTGAAATAAACCTGCATAGTGGGTGATAAGTATCCCTTATTGTGACATCATATTGTCTAAAATAAATCTGCATAGTGGGTTATAAGTATCCTTATTGTGACATCATATTGTCTGAAATAAACCTGTATAGTGGGTGGTAAGTATCCTTATTGTGACATCATATTGTCTGATATAAACCTGAATAGTGGGTGGTAAGTATCCATATTGTGACATCATATTGTCTGATATAAACCTGCATAGTGGGTGATAAGTATCCCTTATTGTGACATCATATTGTCTGATATAAACCTGCATAGTGGGTGATAAGTATCCCTTATTGTGACATCATATTGTCTAAAATAAACCTGCATAGTGGGTGATAAGTATCCCTTATTGTGACATCATATTGTCTGATATAAACCTGCATAGTGGGTGGTAAGTATCCTTATTGTGACATCATATTGTCTGAAATAAACCTGCATAGTGGGTGATAAGTATCCCTTATTGTGACATCATATTGTCTAAAATAAATCTGCATAGTGGGTTATAAGTATCCTTATTGTGACATCATATTGTCTGAAATAAACCTGCATAGTGGGTGGTAAGTATCCTTATTGTGACATCATATTGTCTGATATAAACCTGAATAGTGGGTGGTAAGTATCCATATTGTGACATCATATTGTCTGATATAAACCTGCATAGTGGGTGATAAGTATCCCTTATTGTGACATCATATTGTCTGATATAAACCTGCATAGTGGGTGATAAGTATCCTTATTGTGACATCATATTGTCTAAAATAAACCTGCATAGTGGGTGCTAAGTATCCCTTATTGTGACATCATATTGTCTGATATAAACCTGAATAGTGGGTGGTAAGTATCCATATTGTGACATCATATTGTCTGATATAAACCTGCATAGTGGGTGATAAGTATCCCTTATTGTGACATCATATTGTCTGAAATAAACCTGCATAGTGGGTGATAAGTATCCTTATTGTGACATCATATTGTCTAAAATAAACCTGCATAGTGGGTGATAAGTATCCTTATTGTGACATCATATTGTCTAAAATAAACCTGCATAGTGGGTGATAACTATCCTTATTGTGACATCATATTGTCTAAAATAAACCTGCATAGTGGGTGATAAGTATCCTTATTGTGACATCATATTGTCTAAAATAAACCTGCATAGTGGGTGATAACTATCCTTATTGTGACATCATATTGTCTAAAATAAACCTGCATAGTGGGTGATAAGTATCCCTTATTGTGACATCATATTGTCTAAAATAAACCTGCATAGTGGGTGATAAGTATCCTTATTGTGACATCATATTGTCTAAAATAAACCTGCATAGTGGGTGATAAGTATCCTTATTGTGACATCATATTGTCTGATATAAACCTGCATAGTGGGTGATAAGTATCCTTATTGTGACATCATATTGTCTGAAATAAACCTGCATAGTGGGTGATAAGTATCCTTATTGTGACATCATATTGTCTGATATAAACCTGCATAGTGGGTGATAAGTATCCCTTATTGTGACATCATATTGTCTGATATAAACCTGCATAGTGGGTGATAAGTATCCTTATTGTGACATCATATTGTCTGATATAAACCTGCATAGTGGGTGATAAGTATCCCTTATTGTGACATCATATTGTCTGATATAAACCTGAATAGTGGGTGGTAAGTATCCATATTGTGACATCATATTGTC
>NW_027014907.1:57500-63641 GCF_036934945.1 Oncorhynchus masou masou | reverse complement strand
AACCTGCATAGTGGTATCCTTATTGTGATAAGTATAAACCTTATTGTGACATCATATTGTCTAAAATAAACCTGCATAGTGGGTGATAAGTATCCTTATTGTGACATCATATTGTCTAAAATAAACCTGCATAGTGGGTGATAAGTATCCTTATTGTGACATCATATTGTCTAAAATAAACCTGCATAGTGGGTGATAAGTATCCTTATTGTGACATCATATTGTCTAAAATAAACCTGCATAGTGCATCCTTATTGTGACATCATATTGGCATAGTGGGTGATAAGTATCCTTATTGTGACATCATATTGTCTAAAATAAACCTGCATAGTGGGTGATAAGTATCCTTATTGTGACATCATATTGTCTAAAATAAACCTGCATAGTGGGTGATAAGTATCCTTATTGTGACATCATATTGTCTAAAATAAACCTGCATAGTGGGTGATAAGTATCCTTATTGTGACATCATATTGTCTAAAATAAACCTGCATAGTGGGTGATAAGTATCCTTATTGTGACATCATATTGTCTAAAATAAACCTGCATAGTGGGTGATAAGTATCCTTATTGTGACATCATATTGTCTGATATAAACCTGCATAGTGGGTGATAAGTATCCTTATTGTGACATCATATTGTTTGAAATAAACCTGCATAGTGGGTGATAAGTATCCCTTATTGTGACATCATATTGTCTAAAATAAACCTGCATAGTGGGTGATAAGTATCCTTATTGTGACATCATATTGTCTGATATAAACCTGCATAGTGGGTGATAAGTATCCTTATTGTGACATCATATTGTCTGAAATAAACCTGCATAGTGGGTGATAAGTATCCCTTATTGTGACATCATATTGTCTGATATAAACCTGCATAGTGGGTGATAAGTATCCCTTATTGTGACATCATATTGTCTGAAATAAACCTGCATAGTGGGTGATAAGTATCCCTTATTGTGACATCATATTGTCTGAAACAGTCTTCAGGTATGGTGCGTCATAGTCAGGTATGACTTCACCCCTGCCTACATGTACAAACAACCTCGACTACCCCCGCACATTGACTAGGTACCGGTACCCCTGTATATAGCCTCCACATTGACTCTGTACCGGTACCCCCTGTATATAGCCTCCACATTGACTCTGTACCGGTACCCCCTGTATATAGCCTCCACATTGACTCTGTACCGGTACCCCCTGTATACAGCCTCCACATTGACTCTGTACCGGTACCCCCTGTATATAGCCTCCACATTGACTCTGTACCGGTACCCCCTGTATACAGCCTCCACATTGACTCTGTACCAGTACCCCCTGTATATAGCCTCCACATTGACTCTGTACCGGTACCCCCTGTATATAGCCTCCACATTGACTCTGTACGGGTACCCCCTGTATATAGCCTCCACATTGACTCTGTACAGGTACCCCCTGTATATAGCCTCCACATTGACTCTGTACAGGTACCCCCTGTATATAGCCTCCACATTGACTCTGTACAGGTACCCCCTGTATATAGCCTCCACATTGACTCTGTACGGGTACCCCCTGTATATAGCCTCCACATTGACTCTGTACGGGTACCCCCTGTATATAGCCTCCACATTGACTCTGTACAGGTACCCCCTGTATATAGCCTCCACATTGACTCTGTACCAGTACCCCCTGTATATAGCCTCCACATTGACTCTGTACCGGTACCCCCTGTATATAGCCTCCACATTGACTAGGTACCGGTACCCCCTGTATATTGCCTTGTTGTTATTTTATTGTGTTACTTTCACTTACAGTTGAAGTCGGAAGTTTACATTCACCTTAGCCAAATACATTTAAATTCAGTTTTTCACAATTCCTGAAATTTAATCAGAAGAAAAATTCCCTGTTTTAGGTCAGTTAAGGATCACCACTTTATTTCAAGAATGTGAAATGTCAGAATAATAGTAGAGAGAATGATTTATGTCAGCTTTTATTTCTTTCATCACATTCCCAGTGGGTCAGGAGTTTACATACACTCAATTAGTACTTGGTAGCATTGCCTTTAAATTGGTTAACTTGGGTCAAACGTTTCGGGCTGCCTTCTACAAGCTTCCCACAATAAATTGGGTGAATTTTGTCCCATTCCTCCTGACAGAGCTGGTGTAACTGAGTCAGGTTTGTAGGCCTCCTTACTCTCACACACTTTTTCAGTTCTGCCCACAAATGTTCTAGAGGATTGAGGTCAGGGCTTTGTGATGGCCACTCCAATACCTTGACTTTGTTGTCCTTAAGCCATTTTGCCACAACTTTGGAAATATGCTTGGGGTCATTGTCCATTTGGAAGACCCATTTGCGACCAAGCTTTAACTTTCTGACTGATATCTTGAGATGTTGCTTCAATATACCCACATAATTGTCCATCCTCGTGATGCCATCTATTTTGTGAAGTACACCAGTCCCTCCTGCAGCAAAGCAACCCCACAACATGATGCTGCCACCCCCGTGCTTCACGGTTGGGATGGTGGTCTTCGGCTTACAAGCCTCCCCATTTTTCCACCAAACATAACGATGGGCATTATGGCCAAACAGTTCTATTTTTGTTTCATCAGACCAGAGGACATTTCCCCAAAAAGTACGACCTTTGTCCCCATGTGCAGTTGCAAACCGTAGTCTGGGTTATTTATGGCAGTTTTGGAGCAGTGGCTTCTTCCTTGCTGATCGGCCTTTCAGGTTATGTCAATATAGGACTCGTTTTACTGTGGATATAGATACTTTTGTACCTGTTTCCTCCAGCATCTTCACAAGGTCCTTTGCTGTTGTTCTGGGATTGATTTGCACTTTTCGCACCAAAGTACATTCATCTCTAGGAGACAGAACGCGTCTCCTTCCTGAGCGTTATGACGGCTGTGTGGTCCCATGGTGTTTATACTTGACTGATTTCTTTAGATTTTCCCATGATGTCAAGCAAAGAGGCACTGAGTTTGAAGGTAGGCCTTGAAATAAATCCACTGGTACACCTCCAATGACTAAAATGATGTCAATTAGCCTATCAGAAGCTTCTAAAGCTATGACATAATTTTCTGGAATTTTCCCAGCTGATTAAAGGCACAGTCAACTTAGTTTATGTAAACTTCTGACCCACTGGAATTGTGATACAGTGAATTATAAGTGAAATATTCTGTCTGTAAACAAGTGTTGTAAAAATGATTTGTATCATGAACAAAGTAGATGCCCTGACCGACTTGCCAAAATTATAGTTTGTTAACAAGAAATGTGTGGAGTGGTTGAAAAACAACGTTTAAATGACTCCAACCTAAGTGTATGTAAACTTCCCACTTCAACTGTATATATATATTTTTTTTATTTGGTAAATATTTTCTTAACTCTTTCTTGAACTGCATTGTTGGTTAAGGGATTGTAAGTAAGCATTTCACAGTAAGGTCTACACCTGTTGTATTGGGGCGGCAGGGCAGCCTAGTGGTTCGAGCGTTGTACTAGTAATCGGAAGGTTGCGAGTTCAAACCCCCGAGCTGACAAGGTACAAATCTGTCGTTCTGCCCCTGAACAGGCAGTTAACCCACTGTTCCTAGGCCGTCATTGAAAATAAGAATTTGTTCTTAACTGACTTGCCTGGTTAAATAAAGGTAAAAAAAAATAAAAAATCAAAGCATGTGACAAAGTTTGATTTGATTGGCTGTAGATCCATAGAAACCTGTTTCAGAGACATTGGGGTTACCATCGTACCATACTGACCAGTGACCACTACTCTGGTGGGACCGATATGGGATATGTGATCAAGACAATTCACATAAAACTCACAACATATAATATCATATCACAATGATGATATGGTGTGGTGCCCCTCGTCAACGTAACCGAACAGAGGAGCCAAGCTAGTCTCTTCCCACAGTTACTTTCCAGTGAGCCTAAAGCCAGACTGACTGGGGAATGGGGCTCATAATGTAAAGCATGTCCTGACAAGTTAAACAGACACTCAGCAGTGGAAAGTTAGCTAATGTACTCCCAGCTCCTCCCCTGTACAAGGCATTCACACACGGCCAATGACATGGACATGTCATTAACAGTCTCAGCTGTGCAATTAGCTCCCCAAGCTGTCAATCAAAACACACAGCCAATGACGGGTACATGTCAGGCATGCTCCTCCAGCCGAACCATTAGCCCCTCAGGCTGTCAGTCAACGAGCACACTGACATTGAAACAGTCCTATCGTGCACAGATTACATAGGCTTGCTTCCCAAATGGCACCCTGTACAGGACCCATAGGGATCAAGGCCTAGAGTAGTGTACTTTAGTAGGGAGTAGGGATCCATTTGTGACTCAACCATCGACAGGAATACGTATTAGCCAATCTGTACTACAGTAGTGCCACATTACCCCTGTAATGAATTAACACAGAGGAGATCGTTCAGTGCAGATAGAAATATAATCTAAAAGGGAAGAGACGTCTGTGAGAATACTGGGCTCCCGAGTGGCGCAGCGGTCTAAGGCACTGCATCTCAGTGTTAGAGGCGTCACTACAGACCCTGGTTTGATTACAGGCTGTATCACAGAGGTCTAAGACACTGCATCTCAGTGTTAGAGGAGTCACTACAGACCCTGGTTCGATTCCAGGCTGTATCACAGCGGTCTAAGGCACTGCATCTCAGTGTTAGAGGAGTCACTACAGACCCTGGTTCGATTCCAGGCTGTATCACAGCGGTCTAAGACACTGCATCTCAGTGTTAGAGGCGTCACTACAGTCCCTGGTTGGATTCCAGGCTGTATCACAGCAGTCTAAGACACTGCATCTCAGTGTTAGAGGAGTCACTACAGACCCTGGTTCGATTCCAGGCTGTATCACAGCGGTCTAAGACACTGCATCTCAGTGTTAGAGGAGTCACTACAGACCCTGGTTCGATTCCAGGCTGTATCACAGCGGTCTAAGACACTGCATCTCAGTGTTAAAGGAGTCACTACAGACCCTGGTTCCATTCCAGGCTGTATCACAACCCGGCCGTGATTGGGAGTCCAATAGGGCGGAGCACAACTGGCCCAGGGCCGTCCAGGTTTGGCCAGTGTAGGCTGTCATTGTAAATAAGAATTTGTTCTTAACTGACTGGCCTTGTTAAATATAAAATACAAAAACAATATACTGCCAGTGGCTGCGTTGAGTGGTAACATAGATGTTTCCTACTTCTATCCCACCACGAGACGGACTTCACTCCTTTCCAAGTTCCTCCTCATCAAATATTGAAAGTCACAGACATTATTGGTAACCCGTCTGTATACATCTCCACCTTCCTTGAGTGTATGTCTAAAACACCAATCTAAAAAACCACTGCCTGTCCGGTAGTGCCTCAGGCCTTGGCAAAGAGGTCTTCTAACAATCAATGAGACTTCCTGGTTGAATACATGTTGAATCAACGATTGTCTCACTGTTCCCACCTGGTTGAATACATGTTGAATCAACGCGTGTCTCACTGTTCCCACCTGGTTGAATACATGTTGAATCAACACGTGTCTGACTGTTCCCACCTGGTTGAATACATGTTGAATCAACGCTTGTCTCACTGTTCCCACCTGGTTGAATACATGTTGAATCAACGCTTGTCTCACTGTTCCCACCTGGTTGAATACATGTTGAATCAACGCTTGTCTCACTGTTCCCACCTGGTTGAATACATGTTGAATCAACGGGTGTCTCCCTGTTCCCACCTGGTTGAATACATGTTGAATCAACGCGTGTCTGACTGTTCCCACCTGGTTGAATACATGTTGAATCAACGCGTGTCTGACTGTTCCCACCTGGTTGAATACATGTTGAATCAACGTGTGTCTCACTGTTCCCACCTGGTTGAATACATGTTGAATCAACGGGTGTCTCCCTGTTCCCACCTGGTTGAATACATGTTGAATCAACGCTTGTCTTACTGTTCCCACCTTGCTTTTCTCCTGCTGTAGTTCTATCTGGATGTCTGTGAGTTTGGCCCTCAGATCTTCATTGGCAGCCTGCAGGGACGCCAACGAATCGGCCCTCTCCATCTTGCCTCGGACCCCAGCCCCGGCACCCCCGGGCCACTTCTTGGACATGGTGAAGCTCTCTGGAGGTGGTGCTCCAAGGGACCAAGCCCCCCCCCCTCTCTCTCCGGAGGAAGCACCT
>NW_027014907.1:0-47500 GCF_036934945.1 Oncorhynchus masou masou | reverse complement strand
GATACAGAGAGCAATAAAGGAAGAGGAGAGGAGGGATACAGAGAGCAATAAAGGAGGAGGAGAGGAGGGATACAGAGAGGAGGGATACAGAGAGGAGGAATACAGATAGCAATAAAGGAGGAGGAGAGGAGGGATACAGAGAGGAGGAATACAGAGAGCAATAAAGGAAGAGGAGAGGAGGGATACAGAGAGCAATAAAGGAAGAGGAGAGGAGGGATACAGAGAGCAATAAAGGAGGGGGAGAGGAGGGATACAGAGAGGAGGAATACAGAGAGCAATAAAGGAGGGGGAGAGGAGGGATACAGAGAGGAGGGATACAGAAAGGAGGAATACAGAGATCAATAAAGGAGGGGGAGAGGAGGGATACAGAGAGGAGGGATACAGAGAGGAGGGATACAGAGAGGAGGGATACAGAGAGGATGAATACAGAGAGGAGGGATACAGAGAGGAGGAATACAGAGAGCAATAAAGGAGGAGGAGAGGAGGGATACAGAGAGGAGGGATACAGAAAGGAGGAATACAGAGAGGAGGGATACAGAGAGGAGGAATACAGAGAGGAGGGATACAGAGGGGAGGAATACAGAGAGCAATAAAGGAGGGGGAGAGGAGGGATACAGAGAGGAGGAATACAGAGAGCAATAAAGGAGGGGGAGAGGAGGGATACAGAGAGGAGGGATACAGAGAGGAGGAATACAGAGAGCAATAAAGGAGGGGGAGAGGAGGGATACAGAGAGGAGGGATACAGAGAGGAGGGATACAGAGATTAGAGATACAGAGAGGAGGGATACAGAGAGCAATAAAGGAGGAGGAGAGGAGGGATACAGAGAGGAGGGATACAGAGATTAGAGATACAGAGAGGAGGGATACAGAGAGGAGGGATACAGAGATTAGAGATACAGAGAGGAGGGATACAGAGAGCAATAAAGGAGGGGGAGAGGAGGGATACAGAGAGGAGGGATACAGAGAGGAGGGATACAGAGATTAGAGATACAGAGAGGAGGGATACAGAGAGCAACAAAGGAGGAGGAGAGGAGGAATACAGAGAGCAATAAAGGAGGGGAGAGGAGGGATGTGAGCTGCACACTAATGACTGTATCTTTATTGATTTAACCCTCACTTTACCAGGTCAGTTGACTGAGAACACGTTCTCTTCTACAGCAACGACCTGGGGAATAGTGACAGGGGAGAGGAGGGGGGGATGAATGAGACCATTGTGAACTGGGGCAGCAGGTAGCCGAGTGGTTAGAGCGTTGGGCCAATAACGGAAAGGTTGCTAGATCGAATCTCAGAGCTGACATTCCATCTGTCATTCTGCCCCTGAACAAGGCAGTTTAACCCACTGTTCCCCGATAGGCGGTCATTGTGAATAAGAATTTGTTCTGAACTGACTTACCTAGTTGAGTACATAAATAAAATGATAAGATGGTTTGAGGACAATATTGGGAATTGGCACCTTATCTTGTGTGAGACTTTTGGCCAGAGCCCTATGGAGATAGTAGTGCTACAGGGAATAGGGTCCTGGTCTAAAGTAGTGCACTATATATGGAATATGGTGCCATTTGGGACACAGAACCCTGGATACATAGTCTGACACCTATGATTACACACATACCTAGTCTAACAGCTGATACCTTGTCTAACACCTCTGATCACACAGATACCTAGTCTATCACCTGATACCTAGTCTATCACCTGATACCTAGTCTAACATCTGATACCTAGTCTAACACCTGATTCCTAGTCTAACACCTGATACCTAGTCTATCACCTGATACCTAGTCTAACACCTGATACCTAGTCTATCACCTGATACCTAGTCTAACACCTGATACCTAGTCTATCACCTGATACCTAGTCTAACACCTGATACCTAGTCTAACACCTGATACCTAGTCTAACACCTGATACCTAGTCTATCACCTGATACCTAGTCTAACACCTGATACCTAGTCTATCACCTGATACCTAGTCTAACACCTGATACCTAGTCTAACACCTGATACCTAGTCTATCACCTGATACCTAGTCTAACACCTCTGATCACACAGATACCTAGTCTAACACCTGATTCCTAGTCTATCACCTGATACCTAGTCTAACACCTGATACCTAGTCTAACACCTGATACCTAGTCTAACACCTGATACCTAGTCTATTACCTGATACCTAGTCTAACACCTGATACCTAGTCTATCACCTGATACCTAGTCTATTACCTGATACCTAGTCTAACACCTGATACCTAGTCTAACACCTGATACCTAGTCTATTACCTGATACCTAGTCTAACACCTGATACCTAGTCTAACACCTGATACCTAGTCTATTACCTGATACCTAGTCTAACACCTGATACCTAGTCTAACACCTGATACCTAGTCTAACACCTGATACCTAGTCTATCACCTGATACCTAGTCTAACACCTGATACCTAGTCTATCACCTGATACCTAGTCTAACACCTGATACCTAGTCTAACACCTCTGATCACACAGATACCTAGTCTAACACCTGATACCTAGTCTATCACCTGATACCTAGTCTATCACCTGATACCTAGTCTAACACCTGATTCCTAGTCTAACACCTGATACCTAGTCTATCACCTGATACCTAGTCTAACACCTGATACCTAGTCTATCACCTGATACCTAGTCTAACACCTGATACCTAGTCTATCACCTGATACCTAGTCTATCACCTGATACCTAGTCTAACACCTGATACCTAGTCTAACACCTGATACCTAGTCTATCACCTGATACCTAGTCTATCACCTGATACCTAGTCTAACACCTGATAACTAGTCTAACACCTGATACCTAGTCTAACACTTGATACCTAGTCTAACACCTGATACCTAGTCTAACACCTGATACCTAGTCTAACACTTGATACCTAGTCTAACACCTGATACCTAGTCTAACACCTGATAACTAGTCTAACACCTGATACCTAGTCTATCACCTGATAACTAGTCTAACACCTGATACCTAGTCTAACACCTCTGATCACACAGATACCTAGTCTAACACCTGATACCTAGTCTAACACCTGATACCTAGTCTACCACCTGATACCTAGTCTATCACCTGATACCTAGTCTAACACCTGATACCTAGTCTAACACCTGATACCTAGTCTAACACCTGATACCTAGTCTATCACCTGATACCTAGTCTATCACCTGATAACTAGTCTAACACCTGATACCTAGTCTAACACCTCTATCACCTGATACCTAGTCTATCACCTGATACCTAGTCTAACACCTGATACCTAGTCTAACACCTGATACCTAGTCTAACACCTCTGATCACACAGATACCTAGTCTATCACCTGATACCTAGTCTAACACCTGATACCTAGTCTATCACCTGATACCTAGTCTATCACCTGATACCTAGTCTAACACCTGATACCTAGTCTAACACCTGATACCTAGTCTAACACCTCTGATCACACAGATACCTAGTCTAACACCTGATACCTAGTCTATCACCTGATACCTAGTCTATCACCTGATACCTAGTCTATCACCTGATACCTAGTCTAACACCTGATACCTAGTCTAACACCTCTGATCACACAGATACCTAGTCTAACACCTGATACCTAGTCTAACACCTGATACCTAGTCTAACACCTCTGATCACACAGATACCTAGTCTAACACCTGATACCTAGTCTATCACCTGATACCTAGTCTATCACCTGATACCTAGTCTATCACCTGATACCTAGTCTAACACCTGATACCTAGTCTAACACCTGATACCTAGTCTATCACCTGATACCTAGTCTAACACCTGATACCTAGTCTAACACCTCTGATCACACAGATACCTAGTCTATCACCTGATACCTAGTCTATCACCTGATACCTAGTCTATCACCTGATACCTAGTCTAACACCTGATACCTAGTCTAACACCTGATACCTAGAATATCACCTGATACCTAGTCTAACACCTGATACCTAGTCTATCACCTGATACCTAGTCTATCACCTGATACCTAGTCTAACACCTGATACCTAGTCTAACACCTGATACCTAGTCTAACACCTGATACCTAGTCTAACACCTGATACCTAGTCTAACACCTGATACCTAGTCTAACACCTGATACCTAGTCTATCACCTGATTCCTAGTCTAACACCTGATACCTAGTCTAACACCTGATACCTAGAATATCACCTGATACCTAGTCTATCACCTGATACCTAGTCTATCACCTGATACCTAGTCTAACATCTGATACCTAGTCTATCACCTGATACCTAGTCTAACACCTGATACCTAGTCTAACACCTGATACCTAGTCTAACACCTGATACCTAGTCTAACACCTGATACCTAGTCTATCACCTGATGCCTAGTCTAACACCTGATACCTAGTCTAACACCTGATACCTAGTCTAACACCTGATACCTAGAATATCACCTGATACCTAGTCTATCACCCGATACCTAGTCTATCACCTGATACCTAGTCTAACACCTGATACCTAGAATATCACCTGATACCTAGTCTAACACCTGATACCTAGTCTAACACCTGATACCTAGTCTAACACCTGATACCTAGTCTAACTTCTGATACCTAGTCTAACACCTGATACCTAGTCTAACACCTGATACCTAGTCTAACACCTGATACCTAGTCTAACACCTGATACCTAGTCTAACACCTGATACCTAGTCTATCACCTGATACCTAGTCTAACACCTCTGATCACACAGATACCTAGTCTAACTTCTGATACCTAGTCTAACACCTGATACCTAGTCTAACACCTGATACCTAGTCTAACACCTGATACCTAGTCTAACACCTGATACATAGTCTAACACCTGATACCTAGTCTAACTTCTGATACCTAGTCTAACACCTGATACATAGTCTAACACCTGATACCTAGTCTAACACCTGATACCTAGTCTAACACCTGATACCTAGTCTAACACCTGATACTAGTCTAACACCTGATACCTAGTCTAACACCTGATACCTAGAATATCACCTGATACCTAGTCTAACACCTGATACCTAGTCTAACACCTGATACCTAGTCTAACACCTGATACCTAGTCTAACTTCTGATACCTAGTCTAACACCTGATACCTAGTCTAACACCTGATACCTAGTCTATCACCTGATACCTAGTCTAACACCTGATACCTAGTCTAACACCTGATACCTAGTCTAACTTCTGATACCTAGTCTAACACCTGATACCTAGTCTAACACCTGATTCCTAGTCTATCACCTGATACCTAGTCTAACACCTGATACCTAGTCTAACACCTGATACCTAGTCTATTACCTGATACCTAGTCTAACACCTGATACCTAGTCTAACACCTGATACCTAGTCTATCACCTGATACCTAGTCTATCACACCTGATACCTAGTCTAACACCTGATAACTAGTCTAACACCTGATACCTAGTCTAACACTTGATACCTAGTCTAACACCTGATACCTAGTCTAACACCTGATACCTAGTCTAACACCTGATACCTAGTCTAACACCTGATACCTAGTCTAACACCTGATACCTAGTCTATCACCTGATAACTAGTCTAACACCTGATACCTAGTCTAACACCTCTGATCACACAGATACCTAGTCTAACACCTGATACCTAGTCTAACACCTGATACCTAGTCTAACACCTGATACCTAGTCTATCACCTGATACCTAGTCTAACACCTGATAACTAGTCTAACACCTGATACCTAGTCTAACATCTGATACCTAGTCTAACACCTGATAACTAGTCTAACACCTGATACCTAGTCTAACACCTGATACCTAGTCTATCACCTGATACCTAGTCTATCACCTGATACCTAGAATATCACCTGATACCTAGTCTATCACCCGATACCTAGTCTATCACCTGATACCTAGTCTAACACCTGATACCTAGAATATCACCTGATACCTAGTCTAACACCTGATACCTAGTCTAACACCTGATACCTAGTCTAACACCTGATACCTAGTCTAACTTCTGATACCTAGTCTAACACCTGATACCTAGTCTAACACCTGATACCTAGTCTAACACCTGATACCTAGTCTAACACCTGATACCTAGTCTAACACCTGATACCTAGTCTATCACCTGATACCTAGTCTAACACCTCTGATCACACAGATACCTAGTCTAACTTCTGATACCTAGTCTAACACCTGATACCTAGTCTAACACCTGATACCTAGTCTAACACCTGATACCTAGTCTAACACCTGATACATAGTCTAACACCTGATACCTAGTCTAACTTCTGATACCTAGTCTAACACCTGATACATAGTCTAACACCTGATACCTAGTCTAACACCTGATACCTAGTCTAACACCTGATACATAGTCTAACACCTGATACCTAGTCTAACACCTGATACCTAGAATATCACCTGATACCTAGTCTAACACCTGATACCTAGTCTAACACCTGATACCTAGTCTAACACCTGATACCTAGTCTAACTTCTGATACCTAGTCTAACACCTGATACCTAGTCTAACACCTGATACCTAGTCTATCACCTGATACCTAGTCTAACACCTGATACCTAGTCTAACACCTGATACCTAGTCTAACTTCTGATACCTAGTCTAACACCTGATACCTAGTCTAACACCTGATTCCTAGTCTATCACCTGATACCTAGTCTAACACCTGATACCTAGTCTAACACCTGATACCTAGTCTATTACCTGATACCTAGTCTAACACCTGATACCTAGTCTAACACCTGATACCTAGTCTATCACCTGATACCTAGTCTATCACCTGATACCTAGTCTAACACCTGATAACTAGTCTAACACCTGATACCTAGTCTAACACTTGATACCTAGTCTAACACCTGATACCTAGTCTAACACCTGATACCTAGTCTAACACTTGATACCTAGTCTAACACCTGATACCTAGTCTAACACCTGATACCTAGTCTATCACCTGATAACTAGTCTAACACCTGATACCTAGTCTAACACCTCTGATCACACAGATACCTAGTCTAACACCTGATACCTAGTCTAACACCTGATACCTAGTCTAACACCTGATACCTAGTCTATCACCTGATACCTAGTCTAACACCTGATAACTAGTCTAACACCTGATACCTAGTCTAACATCTGATACCTAGTCTAACACCTGATAACTAGTCTAACACCTGATACCTAGTCTAACACCTGATACCTAGTCTATCACCTGATACCTAGTCTATCACCTGATACCTAGTCTAACACCTGATACCTAGTCTAACACCTGATACCTAGTCTATCACCTGATACCTAGTCTACCACCTGATACCTAGTCTAACACCTGATACCTAGTCTACCACCTGATACCTAGTCTATCACCTGATACCTAGAATATCACCTGATACCTAGTCTAACATCTGATACCTAGAATATCACCTGATACCTAGTCTACCACCTGATACCTAGTCTATCACCTGATACCTAGAATATCACCTGATACCTAGTCTAACACCTGATACCTAGTCTATCACCTGATACCTAGTCTAACACCTGATACCTAGTCTATCACCTGATACCTAGTCTACCACCTGATACCTAGTCTATCACCTGATACCTAGAATATCACCTGATACCTAGTCTAACATCTGATACCTAGAATATCACCTGATACCTAGTCTACCACCTGATACCTAGTCTATCACCTGATACCTAGAATATCACCTGATACCTAGTCTAACACCTGATACCTAGTCTATCACCTGATACCTAGTCTAACACCTGATACCTAGTCTATCACCTGATACCTAGTCTAACACCTGATACCGAGTCTATCACCTGATACCTAGTCTACCACCTGATACCTAGTCTATCACCTGATACCTAGTCTATCACCTGATACCTAGTCAACACCTGATACCTAGTCTAACACCTTATACCTAGTCTATCACCTGATACATAGTCTAACACCTCTGATCACACAGATACCTAGTCTAACACCTGATACCTAGTCTAACACCTGATACCTAGTCTAACACCTGATACCTAGTCTAACACTTGATACCTAGTCTAACACCTGATACCTAGTCTAACACCTGATACCTAGTCTATCACCTGATAACTAGTCTAACACCTGATACCTAGTCTAACACCTCTGATCACACAGATACCTAGTCTAACACCTGATACCTAGTCTAACACCTGATACCTAGTCTAACACCTGATACCTAGTCTATCACCTGATACCTAGTCTAACACCTGATAACTAGTCTAACACCTGATACCTAGTCTAACATCTGATACCTAGTCTAACACCTGATAACTAGTCTAACACCTGATAACTAGTCTAACACCTGATACCTAGTCTATCACCTGATACCTAGTCTAACACCTGATACCTAGTCTATCACCTGATACCTAGTCTAACACCTGATACCTAGTCTAACACCTGATAACTAGTCTAACACCTGATACCTAGTCTATCACCTGATAACTAGTCTATCACCTGATACCTAGTCTATCACCTGATACCTAGTCTATCACCTGATACCTAGTCTATCACCTGATACCTAGTCTATCACCTGATACCTAGTCTAACACCTGATAACTAGTCTAACACCTGATACCTAGTCTATCACCTGATACCTAGTCTAACATCTGATACCTAGAATATCACCTGATACCTAGTCTAACATCTGATACCTCGTCTAACACCTGATACCTAGTCTAACACCTTATACCTAGTCTATCACCTGATACATAGTCTAACACCTCTGATCACACAGATACCTAGTCTAACACCTGATACCTAGTCTATCACCTGATACCTAGTCTATCACCTGATACCTAGTCTAACACCTGATACCTAGTCTAACTCCTGATAACTAGTCTAACACCTGATACCTAGTCTATCACCTGATACCTAGTCTAACATCTGATACCTAGTCTATCACCTGATACCTAGAATATCACCTGATACCTAGTCTAACATCTGATACCTAGAATATCACCTGATACCTAGTCTAACATCTGATACCTCGTCTATCACCTGATACCTAGTCTAACACCTTATACCTAGTCTATCACCTGATACATAGTCTATCACCTCTGATCACACAGATACCTAGTCTAACACCTGATACCTAGTCTATCACCTGATACCTAGTCTAACACCTGATACCTAGTCTATCACCTGATACCTAGTCTATCACCTGATACCTAGTCTAACACCTTATACCTAGTCTATCACCTGATACCTAGTCTAACACCTGATACCTAGTCTACCACCTGATACCTAGTCTAGTCGCAGTTGTAAATGAGAACTAGCCTACCTGGTTAAATAAAGGTGAACAAAAAAAACTAGTCTATCACCTGATACCTAGTCTTACACCTGCTCGCTAGTCTAAGACCTCTGATCACACTGCTAGCTGCTAGCACTGCTAGCTAGTCTAAAACCTCGGATCACACTGCTAGCTAGTCTAAAACCACTCATCACACTGCTAGCTAGTTAAAATCTCTGATCACACTGCTAGCTAGTCTAAAACCTCGGATCACACTGCTAGCTAGTCTAAAACCCCTGATCACACTGCTAGCTAGTCTAAAACCTCTGATCACACAGATACCTAGTCTAACACCTGCTAGCTAGTCTAAGACCTCTGATCACACTGCTAGCTGCTAGCACTGCTAGCTAGTCTAAAACCTCTGAACACACTGCTAGCTAGTCTAAAACCTCTGAACACACTGCTAGCTAGTCTAAAACCTCAGATCACACTGCTAGCTAGTCTAAAACCTCTGAGCACACTGTTAGCTAGTCTAAAACTGCAGATCATACTGCTAGCTAGTCTAAAACCTCTGATCACACTGCTAGCTAGTCTAAAACCTCTGATCACACTGCTAGGTAGTTTACCAGCTCTGAACACACTGCTAGCTAGTCTATAACCTCTGATCACACTGCTAGCTAGTCTAAAACCGCAGATCATACTGCTAGCTAGTCTAAAACCTCTGATCACACTGCTAGCTAGTCTAAAACCACTGATCAGACTGCTAGCTAGTCTAAAATCTCTGATCATACTGCTAGCTAGTCTAAAATCTCTGATCACACTGCTAGCTAGTCTAAAATCTCTGAACACACTGTTAGATAGTCTAAAATCTCTGAACACTCTGTTAGCTAGTCTAAAATCTCTGATCACACTGCTAGCTAGTCTAAAATCTCTGAACACACTGTTAGATAGTCTAAAATCTCTGAACACTCTGTTAGCTAGTCTAACAGTTGTCAGTTGGTTTTTCATATCCGAGCATTCAGAGGTTGAGACAGCAGGTGCAGTAGAGAGAGAGATGTGTGTGTGTGTGTCAGGCTAGCTGATACAGCATTTGTTTAATGAGCATGTCTCCCTGGGATCCTGTCGTAGGACGAAGGTTCCTCATTTTATATTTATTCATACTGCCAGCTATGCAAACATTTAATACTGCTGTACTGTACCAACTAAAACGACACATCTAAACTACAGACACAAATACAAGCATATTACCCTGACAGCATTTAATACTGCTGTACTGTACTGTACCAACTAAAACGACACATCTAAACTACAGACACAGATACAAGCATATTACCCTGACAGCATTTAATACTGCTGTACTGTACTGTACCAACTAAAACGACACATCTAAACTACAGACACAGATACAAGCATATTACCCTGACAGCATTTAACACTGCTGTACTGTACCAACTAAAACGTCACATCTAAACTACAGACACAGATACAAGCATATTACCCTGACAGCATTTAACACTGCTGTACTGTACTGTACCAACTAAAAAACACATCTAAACTACAGACACAGATACAAGCATATTACCCTGACAGCATTTAATACTGCTGTACTGTACTGTACTAACTAAAACGACACATCTAAACTACAGACACAAATACAAGCATATTACCCTGACAGCATTTAATACTGCTGTACTGTACTGTACCAACTAAAACGACACATCTAAACTACAGACACAAATACAAGCATATTACCCTGACAGCATTTAACACTGCTGTACTGTACCAACTAAATCGACACATCTAAACTACAGACACAGATACAAGCATATTACCCTGACAGCATTTAATACTGCTGTACTGTACTGTACCAACTAAAAAACACATCTAAACTACAGACACAGATACAAGCATATTACACTGACAGCAGAGGGGAAGAGAACATCATTTGTCACAACCTAAATGTCCCAGGTACCAGCATGCTTCTCTTGGTGAGGTGAGAAGAGAGAGCGGTGTGTTGTGTCTGTCACAACCTAAATGTCCCAGGCACCAGCATGCTTCTCTTGGTGAGGTGAGAAGAGAGAGCGGTGTGTTGTGTCTGTCACAACCTAAATGTCCCAGGCACCAGCATGCTTCTCTTGGTGAGGTGAGAAGAGAGAGCGGCGTGTTGTGTCTGTCACAACCTAAATGTCCCAGGCACCAGCATGCTTCTCTTGGTGAGGTGAGAAGAGAGAGCGGCGTGTTGTGTCTGTCACAACCTAAACGTCCCAGGCACCAGCATGCTTCTCTTGGTGAGGTGAGAAGAGAGAGAGGTGTGTCTTGCTGGTCATTATAGTTGAACTATGAATACAAAACTTAATCCCATTTTGACTTATTCTCAAAGCCATAACCCTGTTCTACACTCTGAGGAAAAAAGGGGTCTTTGTCTGTCCCCGTATGAGAACCCTTTTGGGTTCCTGGTAGAACCCTTTTGGGTTCCAGGCAGAACCCTCTGTAGAAAGAGTTCTACATGGAACCCAAAAGGGTATGACTCTTTCTACAGAGGGTTCTACCTGGAACCCAAAAGGGTTCTACCTCATGGCTTGGTTCTTGCTCTGTCAAGCACTGTCAACTGTGGGACCTTATATAGACAAATTGCCTTTCCAAATTGTGTCCAAATCAATTGAATGTACCACAGGTGGACTCCAATCAAGTTGTAGAAACATCTCATGGATGATCAATGGAAACAGGATGCACCTGAGCTCAATTTTGAGTCTCGTAGCAAAGGGTCTGAATACTTCTGTAAATAAGGTATTTCTGTTTCTAAAAACCTGTTTTTGCTTTGTCATTATGGGATATTGTGTTTATATGGCTGAGGATTATTTTTAATTTAATACATTTTAGAATAAGGCTATAACGTAACAACGTTATAAGGGTGACTAATTACCCCACCACAGAGTTGTTCTGTATTAAGGGTGACTAACTACCCCACCACAGAGTTGTTCTGTAATAAGGGTGACTAACTACCCCATCACAGAGTTGTTCTGTATTAAGGGCGACTAACTACCCCACCACAGAGTTGTTCTGTATTAAGGGTGACTAACTACCCCACCACAGAGACCACAGGGTTGTTCTGTAATAAGGGTGACTAACTACCCCATCACAGAGTTGTTCTGTATTAAGGGCGACTAACTACCCCACCACAGAGTTGTTCTGTATTAAGGGTGACTAACTACCCCACCACAGAGACCACAGAGTTGTTCTGTATTAAGGGTACTAACTACCCCACCACAGAGTTGTTCTGTATTAAGGGTGACTAACTACCCCACCACAGAGACCACAGAGTTGTTCTGTATTAAGGGTACTAACTACCCCACCACAGAGTTGTTCTGTAATAAGGGTGACTAACTACCCCACCACAGAGACCACAGAGTTGTTCTGTAATAAGGGTGACTAACTACCCCACCACAGAGACCACAGAGTTGTTCTGTAATAAGGGTGACTAACTACCCCACCACAGAGTTGTTCTGTATTAAGGGTGACTAACTACCCCACCACAGTGACCACAGAGTTGTTCTGTAATAAGGGTGACAAACTACCCCATCACAGAGTTGTTCTGTATTAAGGGTGACTAACTACCCCACCACAGTGACCACAGAGTTGTTCTGTAATAAGGGTGACTAACTACCCCACCACAGAGTTGTTCTGTATTAAGGGTGACTAACTACCCCACCACAGAGACCACAGAGTTGTTCTGAATTAAGGGTGACTAACTACCCCACCACAGAGTTGTTCGGTATTAAGGGTGACTAACTACCCCACCACAGAGTTGTTCGGTATTAAGGGTGACTAACTACCCCACCACAGAGTTGTTCGGTATTAAGGGTGACTAACTACCCCATCACAGAGTTGTTCGGTATTAAGGGTGACTAACTACCCCATCACAGAGTTGTTCTGTAATAAGGGTGACTAACTACCCCACCACAGAGTTGTTCGGTATTAAGGGTGACTAACTACCCCATCACAGAGTTGTTCTGTAATAAGGGTGACTAACTACCCCACCACAGAGTTGTTCTGTATTAAGGGTGACTAACTACCCCACCACAGAGACCACAGAGTTGTTCTGAATTAAGGGTGACTAACTACCCCCACCACAGAGACCACAGAGTTGTTCTGTATTAAGGGTGACTAACTACCCCACCACAGAGTTGTTCTGTAATAAGGGTGACTAACTACCCCACCACAGAGACCACAGAGTTGTTCTGAATTAAGGGTGACTAACTACGCCACCACAGAGACCACAGAGTTGTTCTGTATTAAGGGTGACTAACTACGCCACCACAGAGACCACAGAGTTGTTCTGTATTAAGGGTGACTAACTACCCCAACACAGAGACCACAGAGTTGTTCTGTAATAAGGGTGACAAACTACCCCATCACAGAGTTGTTCTGTAATAAGGGTGACTAACTACCCCACCACAGAGACCACAGAGTTGTTCTGTAATAAGGGTGACTAACTACCCCATCACAGAGTTGTTCTGTAATAAGGGTGACTAACTACCCCACCACAGAGTTGTTCTGTATTAAGGGTGACTAACTACCCCATCACAGAGTTGTTCTGTAATAAGGGTGACTAACTACCCCACCACAGAGACCACAGAGTTGTTCGGTATTAAGGGTGACTAACTACCCCATCACAGAGTTGTTCTGTAATAAGGGTGACAAACTACCCCATCACAGAGTTGTTCTGTATTAAGGGTGACTAACTACGCCACCACAGAGACCACAGAGTTGTTCTGTATTAAGGGTGACTAACTACCCCACCACAGAGACCACAGAGTTGTTCGGTATTAAGGGTGACTAACTACCCCACCACAGAGTTGTTCTGTAATAAGGGTGACTAACTACCCCATCACAGAGTTGTTCTGTAATAAGGGTGACTAACTACCCCACCACAGAGTTGTTCTGTAATAAGGGTGACTAACTACCCCACCACAGAGACCACAGAGTTGTTCTGTATTAAGGGTGACTAACTACCCCACCACAGAGTTGTTCTGTAATAAGGGTGACTAACTACCCTACCACAGAGACCACAGAGTTGTTCTGTAATAAGGGTGACTAACTACCCCACCACAGAGTTGTTTTGTATTAAGGGTGACTAACTACCCCACCACAGAGTTGTTCTGTAATAAGGGTGACTAACTACCCCATCACAGAGTTGTTCTGTAATAAGGGTGACTAACTACCCCACCACAGAGACCACAGAGTTGTTCGGTATTAAGGGTGACTAACTACCCAACCACAGAGTTGTTCTGTATTAAGAGTGACTAACTACCCCACCACAGAGACCACAGAGTTGTTCTGTGACCAAACACACTTATGTTGGTCTGTGTCAGTGTCCTCTCCTATTCTAACAGCGTTGTCTGGATGAACTACAGCTTTATGTATCTGAACACATGACAACAACAACTAGATCAATGTTACACCCGTCTCTACACAACAACTACAGTACATGAACATACCCAGAACAACTACAATATGTTTCAACTGTCTCTACACACATGAACATACCCAGAACAACTACAGTATGTTTCAACTGTCTCTACACACATGAACATACCCAGAACAACAACAATATGTTTCAACCGTCTACACACATGAACAACTACAATATGTTTCAACTGTCTCTACACACATGAACATACCCAGAACAACAACAATATGTTTCAACCGTCTACACACATGAACAACTACAATATGTTTCAACTGTCTCTACACACATGAACGTACCCAGAACAACTACAGTATGTTTCAACTGTCTCTATACACATGAACGTTCCCAGAACAACTACAGTATATTTCAACCGTCTCTACACACATGAACATACCCTGAACAACTACAATATGTTTCAACCGTCTACACACATGAACGTACCCAGAACAACTACTGTATGTTTCAACTGTCTCTACACACATGAACAACCTCAATGTGTTTCAACCGTCTCTACACACAAGAACAACTACAATGTGTTTCAACTGTCTCTACACACATGAACATACCCAGAACAACTACAATATGTTTCAACTGTCTCTACACACATGAACAACCTCAATGTGTTTCAACCGTCTCTACACACATGAACGTTCCCAGAACAACTACAGTATGTTTCAACCATCTCTACACACATGAACGTACCCAGAGCAACTACAGTATATTTCAACCGTCTCTACACACATGAACGTTCCCAGAGCAACTACAGTATATTTCAACCGTCTCTACACACATGAACATACCCAGAACAACTACAGTATGTTTCAACTGTCTCTACACACATGAACAACTACAATATGTTTCAACCATATCTACACACATGAACATACCCAGAACAACTACAGTATGTTTCAACTGTCTCTACACACATGAACAACTACAATATGTTTCAACCATATCTACACATATGAACGTACCCAGAACAACTACAATATGTTTCAACTGTCTCTACACACATGAACATACCCAGAACAACTACAGTATATTTCAACTGTCTCTACACACATGAATACCCAGAACAACTACAGTATATTTCAACCGTCTCTACACATACCCTGTATATAGCCTCCACATTGACTCTGTACCGGTACCCCCTGTATATAGCCTCCACATTGACTCTGTACCGGTACCCCCTGTATATAACCTCCACATTGACTCTGTACCGGTACCCCCTGTATATAGCCTCCACATTGACTCTGTACCGGTGCCCCCTGTATATAGCCTCCACATTGACTCTGTACCGGTACCCCCTGTACATTGTCTCCACACTGACTCTGTACTGGTACCCCCCGTATTTAGCCTCCACACTGACTCTGTACTGGTACCCCCTGTATATAGCCTCCACATTGACTCTGTACCGGTACCCCCTGTATATAGCCTCCACATTGACTCTGTACCAGTACCCCCTGTATATAGCCTCCACATTGACTCTGTACTGGTACCCACTGTATATAGCCTCCACATTGACTCTGTACTGGTACCCCCTGTATATAGCCTCCACACTGACTCTGTACCAGTACCCCCTGTATATAGCCTCCACATTGACTCTGTACCGGTACCCCCTGTATATAGCCTCCACATTGACTCTGTACCGGTACCCCCTGTATATAGCCTCCACATTGACTCTGTACCGGTACCCCCTGTATATAGCCTCCACATTGACTCTGTACGGGTACCCCCTGTATATAGCCTCCACATTGACTCTGTACCAGTACCCCCTGTATATAGCCTCCACATTGACTCTGTACTGGTACCCCCTGTATATAGCCTCCACATTGACTCTGTACCGGTACCCCCTGTATATAGCCTCCACATTGACTCTGTACAGGTACCCCCTGTATATATCCTCCACATTGACTCTGTACCGGTACCCCTGTATATAGCCTCCACATTGACTCTGTACGGGTACCCCCTGTATATAGCCTCCACATTGACTCTGTACCAGTACCCCCCTGTATATAGCCTCCACATTGTCTCTGTACCGGTACCCCCTGTATATAGCCTCCACATTGACTCTGTACCGGTACCCCCTGTATATAGCCTCCACATTGACTCTGTACAGGTACCCCCTGTATATATCCTCCACATTGACTCTGTACCGGTACCCCCTGTATATAGACTCGTTATTGATATTTTATCGTGTTCATTTTCAATAAATGTTTAACTTTAGTTTGTTTGGTAAATATTTTCTTAATTCTTCTTGAACTGTTAACTGTTGGTTAAGGGCTTGTAACTAAGCGTTTCACTGTAAAGGCGACACTTGTTGTTTTCGGCGCATGTGACAAATAAAGTTTGATTTGATTTGAACATACAAATTGCAGGCAGTTTTGGATCTTGCACCTGTCAAAATAATTACATCATGTTCTGGCTGGTAGAGACTGGAGCGACCGGACCAACATCTCTGGCTGACAGAGACTGGAGCGACCCGACCAACATCTCTGGCTGGCAGAGACTGGAGCGACCCGACCAACATCTCTGGCTGGCAGAGACTGGAGCGACCCGACCAACATCTCTGGCTGGCAGAGACTGGAGCGACCCGACCAACATCTCTGGCTGACAGAGACTGGAGCGACCCGACCAACATCTCTGGCTGGCAGAGACTGGAGCGACCCGACCAACACCTCTGGCTGGCAGAGACTGGAGCGACCCGACCAACACCTCTGGCTGGCAGAGACTGGAGCGACCCGACCAACATCTCTGGCTGACAGAGACTGGAGCGACCCGTCCAACATCTCTGGCTGACAGAGACTGGAGCGACCCGACCAACATCTCTGGCTGGCAGAGACTGGAGCGACCCGACCAACATCTCTGGCTGACAGAGACTGGAGCGACCCGACCAACACCTCTGGCTGGCAGAGACTGGAGCGACCCGACCAACACCTCTGGCTGGCTGGTCCCATATTGTTTTACATAGAGAGAGAGAGATGCTGCGGCAGCTTCCACCAACAGAGAGGTTTAACACACAACAAGGCCCACATGCATCCTCATTACCATTATACTGAAGAACAACAAGCTATCTGACAGACACACATCACAGTCACAGATACACAACACAGTCATAGTTACACATCACAGTCACAAATACACATCACAGTCACAGATACACATCACAGTCACAGATACACATCACAGTCACAGATACACATCACAGTCACAAATACACAACACAGTCACAGTTACACATCACAGTCACAGATACACATCACAGTCATAAATACACATCACAGTCACAAATACACAACACAGTCACAGTTACACATCACAGTCACAGTTACACATCACAGTCACAGATACACATCACAGTCACAGATACACAACACAGTCACAGATACACATCACAGTCACAGATACACATCACAGTCACAGATACACATCACAGTCACAGATACACATCACAGTCACAGTTACACATCACAGTCACAAATACACATCACAGTCACAGATACACATCACAGTCACAGATACACATCACAGTCACAAATACACATCACAGTCACAGATACACATCACAGTCACAGATACACATCACAGTCACAGATACACATCACAGTCACAAATACACATCACAGTCACAGATACACAACACAGTCACAGTTACACATCACAGTCACAGATACACACCACAGTCACAGATACACATCACAGTCACAGTTACACATCACAGTCACAGTTACACATCACAGTCACAGATACACAACACAGTCACAGATACACACCACAGTCACAGTTAAACATCACAGACACAGATACACATCACAGTCACAAATACACATCACAGTCACAGATACACATCACAGTCACAGATACACATCACAGTCACAAATACACATCACAGTCACAGATACACATCACAGTCACAGATACACATCACAGTCACAGATACACATCACAGTCACAAATACACATCACAGTCACAGATACACAACACAGTCACAGTTACACATCACAGTCACAGATACACACCACAGTCACAGATACACATCACAGTCACAGTTACACATCACAGTCACAGTTACACATCACAGTCACAGATACACAACACAGTCACAGATACACACCACAGTCACAGATACACATCACAGTCACAAATATACACCACAGTCACAGATACACATCACAGTCACAAATATACACCACAGTCACAGATACACAACACAGTCAGAGTTACTCACCACAGTCACAAATACACACCACAGTCACAGATACACACCACACCTACAGATAGCAGAAGGTATGCAACAGCTCCACCCTGCAGCATTCTCTGCCATACCTCTACCTCTCTCTCTCTACCTCTCTCCAACAGGAACTCAAACAAGCGTATGATTAGAGATAGACCAACCTTAAAACCATGATCCAGTTTGTGACGTGAACGCTGTCTGTCTGTCTGCTCCCTTGCCTGCCTTAGCTGGGGAACTGTGCTAGAATCGCCATTTTCTGCTATGAGCTGTGGCACATTCTCCTAAAATGAACACAGAACAGTCTTCTGCATGTCTATCTCTCCAGTGTCTCTACCGTACAGCCAGATCTGCTTCCCTGAGTCACAGCCCTCATCTCTCTCTCGCTCTCTCTGATAATGGAGTATAAAGATGGGAGGCTGCCTGCATGCAATCCCTGACTAACTAGCCTCCACATACAGCAGCACCCACAATCCCTGAAATAACACAGGCAGAGAGAGGATAATGATTCATCACAAAAAGGGAGGAGGCACAAAAGAAGAGAGAGGGAAAATCCAGTTGAGATGAAGGAAGAGCAGGATTGTGATGCTTACCGTGAAGACACAGCCCTCCCTGGTGGAGAGAGGGAACCAGGCAGCCGGTAGGAGACAGGAAGCAGAGGAGGAGGAGGAGGAGGCAGAGGAGGAGGAGGAGGCAGAGGAGGAGGAGGCAGAGGAGGAGGAGGTGGAGGAGGAGAAGGAGGAGGAGGAGGAAGAGGAGGAGGAGGAGGAGGAGGAGGAGGAGGAGGAGGAGGAGGAGAAGGAGGAGGAGGAGGAGGAGGAGGAGGCAGAGGAGGAGGAAGAGGAGGTGGAGGAGGAGAAGGAGGAGGCAGAGGAGGAGGAGGAGGAGGAGGAGGAGGAGGATGCAGAGGAGGAGGAGGAGGAGGTGGAGGAGAAGGAGGAGGAGGAGGAGGTGGAGGAGGCAGAGGAGGAGGAGGAGGAGGTGGAGGAGGAGGAAGAGGAGGCAGAGGAGGAGGAGGTGGAGGAGGAGAAGGAGGAGGCAGAGGAGGAGGAGGAGGATGCAGAGGAGGAGGAGGAGGAGGAGGAGGAGGAGGAGGAGGAGGAGGAGGAGGATGCAGAGGAGGAGGAGAAGGAGGAGGCAGAGGAGGAGGAGGAGGTGGAGGAGGAGGAGGAGGAGGAGGAGGAGAAGGAGGAGGAGGAGGAGGAGGAGGAGGAGGAGGAGGAGGAGGAGGAGGAGGAGGATGCGTGGGTGTGTGCTGCGTGCCTAGCCAGTGATGCTCTGTGTTGTATGCTGTGTGCTGTTAACTTGTGTGCTGTGAGCTGTGTGCTGTGAGCTGTGAGCTGTGTGCTGTGAGCTGTGTGTTGTATGCTGTGTGCTGTGAGCTGTGTGCTGTGAGCTGTGTGCTGTGTGCTGTGACCTGTGTGTTGTATGCTGTGTGCTGTGAGCTGTGAGCTGTGTGCTGTGTGCTGTGTGCTGTGTGCTGTGAGCTGTGTGTTGTATGTTGTGAGCTGTGTGCTGTAAGCTGTGAGCTGTGTGCTGTGAGCTGTGAGCTGTGTGCTGTGGGCTGTGAACTGTGTGCTGTGAGCTTTGTGCTGTGAGCTGTGTGCTGTGAACTGTGAGCTGTGAGCTGTGTGCTGTGAGCTGTGAGCTTGGCTCCCCTTCTGGGGGATGTGTTGAATGCCAGACTCTGCCTGCTTCCATGCAGCTTCCGTCAGGCTCTAGCCCAGCTCCAGACACCCCCTTGGTCTCCGTCAGGCTCTAGCCCAGGTCCAGACACCCCCTTGGTCTCCGTCAGGCTCTAGCCCAGCTCCAGACACCCCCTTGGTCTCCGTCAGGCTCTAGCCCAGCTCCAGACACCCCCTTGGTCTCCGTCAGGCTCTAGCCCAGGTCCAAACACCCCCTTGGCCTCCGTCAGGCTCTAGCCCAGGTCCAGACACCCCCTTGGTCTCCGTCAGGCTCTAGTCCAGGTCCAGACACCTCCTGGCCTCCGTCAGACACTAGTCCAGGTCCAGACACCTCCTGGCCTCCGTCAGGCTCTAGTCCAGGTCCAGACACCTCCTGGCCTCCGTCAGGCTCTAGCCCAGGTCCAGACACCCCCTGGCCTCCGTCAGGCTCTAGCCCAGGTCCAGACACCCCCTGGCCTCCGTCAGGCTCTAGTCCAGGTCCAGACACCTCCTGGCCTCCGTCAGACACTAGTCCAGGTCCAGACACCCCCTGGCCTCCGTCAGGCTCTAGCCCAGCTCCAGACACTCCCTGGCCTCCGTCAGGCTCTAGCCCAGCTCCAGACAACCCCCTGCAGGGTGCAATTGTGATGGAATACTGATGGAAGATACAGGGGAGGGAGGGTGCCATTGTGATGGAATACTGATCGAGGATACAGGGGAGGGAGGGTGCCATTGTGATGGAATACTGATGGAAGATACAGGGGAGGGAGGGTGCCATTGTGATGGAATACTGATGGAGGATACAGGGGAGGGAGGGTGCCATTGTGATGGAATACTGATGGAGGATACAGGTGAGGGAGGGTGTCATTGTGATGGAATACTGATGGAGGATACAGGGGAGGGAGGGTGTCATTGTGATGGAATACTGATGGAGGATACAGGTGAGGGAGGGTGCCATTGTGATGGAATACTGATGGAGGATACAGGGGAGGGAGGGTGCCATTGTGATGGAATACTGATGGAGGATACAGGGGAGGGAGGGTGCCATTGTGATGGAATACTGATGGAGGATACAGGTGAGGGAGGGTGCCATTGTGATGGAATACTGATGGAGGATACAGGGGAGGGAGGGTGCCATTGTGATGGAATACTGATGGAGGATACAGGTGAGGGAGGGTGCCATTGTGATGGAATACTGATGGAGGATACAGGTGAGGGAGGGTGCCATTGTGATTGAATACTGATGGAGGATACAGGTGAGGGAGGGTGCAATTGTGATTGAATACTGATGGAGGATACAGGGGAGGGTGCCATTGTGATGGAATACTGATGGAGGATACAGGTGAGGGAGGGTGCCATTGTGATTGAATACTGATGGAGGATACAGGGGAGGGTGCCATTGTGATGGAATACTGATGGAGGATACAGGGGGAGGGAGGGTGTCATTGTGATGGAATACTGATGGAGGATACAGGGGAGGGAGGGTGTCATTGTGATGGAATACTGATGGAGGATACAGGGGAGGGAGGGTGTCATTGTGATGGAATACTGATGGAGGAAACAGGGGAGGGAGGGTGTCATTGTGATGGAATACTGATGGAGGATACAGGGGAGGGAGGGTGTCATTGTGATGGAATACTGATGGAAGATACAGGGGAGGGAGGGTGTCATTGTGATGGAATACTGATGGAAGATACAGGGGAGGGAGGGTGTCATTGTGATGGAATACTGATGGAGGATACAGGGGAGGGAGGGTGTCATTGTGATGGAATACTGATGGAGGATACAGGGGAGGGAGGGTGTCATTGTGATGGAATACTGATGGAGGATACAGGGGAGGGAGGGTGTCATTGTGATGGAATACTGATGGAGGATGCAGGGGGAGGGAGGGTGCCATTGTGATGGAATACTGATGGAGGATGCAGGGGGAGGGAGGGTGTCATTGTGATGGAATACTGATGGAGGATAGAGGGGAGGGAGGGTGTCATTGTGATGGAATACTGATGGAGGATGCAGGGGGAGGGAGGGTGTCATTGTGATGGAATACTGATGGAGGATAGAGGGGAGGGAGGGTGTCATTGTGATGGAATACTGATGGAGGATAGAGGGGAGGGAGGGTGTCATTGTGATGGAATACTGATGGAGGATAGAGGGGAGGGAGGGTGTCATTGTGATGGAGGATACAGGGGAGGGAGGGTGTCATTGTGATGGAATACTGATGGAGGATGCAGGGGAGGGAGGGTGTCATTGTGATGGAATACTGATGGAAGATACAGGGGAGGGAGGGTGTCATTGTGATGGAATACTGATGGAGGATGCAGGGGAGGGAGGGTGTCATTGTTATGGAATACTGATGGAGGATACAGGGGAGGGAGGGTGTCATTGTGATGGAATACTGATTTGGATGCAGGGGGAGGGAGGGTGTCATTGTGATGGAGGATACAGGGGAGGGTGTCATTGTGATGGAGGATACAGGGGAGGGAGGGTGTCATTGTGATGGAATACTGATGGAGGATACAGGGGAGGGAGGGTGTCATTGTGATGGAATACTGATTTGGATGCAGGGGAGGGAGGGTGTCATTGTGATGGAATACTCAGTCCTCAGCAGGACAAACTGAACACATTCTCAGATCAGTCTGATTAGCTGGATGTGATATTTCTCACAAATACATGACTGAATTCACAACTCTATATGGACAACACAAGTAGTAAACTTTAAGTAGACGTTAGCTTGTGAGAGCTGTTGTGGAGTCTGTAAGAGCTGTCGTGGTATATCTAGAGGCCACAGGCTACCCTGAGGACAAAGTAAAGGACATTAGTTTTAGACACATACATTAACACAGACACTGTCAGTGCATTCATCACTCTAACAGTCTTGGATGGTCTGGAGAAGGTCAACAGGTGAAGGCTGTTTCTTCATGTGTTGCAGCCTAACTTTATGGATGGAGGAAACACCTGCCAGTGTTGTCAGACATACCGCATGTTTCCTAGAAAGCTCATGCATACCGGTATTATGATACAATAACAGCAATCACACCAGGCTATTTATGCCTAAATACGCACGCTCGTGTTTGTTTACATGTAGCTCTACCGCGTCTAGTACTTTCTGGACCAATCACATGAAGCGTTAATTTCGGTCAACAGCCCAGAGAGTTGCTTCACACAGGAAAACGTTTCATCTGGCAACGTTTTGCAATAGAAACCGTTTACCGTTTACTCTAGGAACCAAACGGAAGCAAATGCACAGAGCAAACGGAACGAACGGGGAGGGATTTACCTGGATTTGTCCAATAGAAACTCTCGTTTTCTTTGAAACTGTTTCCTTTACAAAACGTTTCGCAACGGAATTCGACGAATGAATACACCAGTGATAAGGGACCAGATTTGATATTCATGGTGCAAACCCGTGTAGGCCACACAGCTGGCCAAGTTTAGTCACATGCTTGTTGTTATTGTTCTGGTAGTCTAGTGCTTTCCTGAATGGTCTGCACTCGATCTAAACCTTTCTCCCAATTCAGAGGCATCAGAATAATATTGTCTACATTCGGATTTTGTAATTACAGGATTCTTCCAAATATTTAGGACGTTTGACTCGAACGATCGCGACGCAAAGGGGGGAGTCAATCAAATACGCATTGCGTCCCTTATTTACCGACATGACGGAAGACAAACAAAGTGTCATCGAGGACAATTTGCAGGGTAAGTTAATTGTTGTCTCGTAGTCTATAATGGCATGTTGCATAATGTGAACACAACGTACCGTATGATCGCAGTATATTCAGAATGCCATGCTGTCTTCCTGGGACATGTAGCCTACGTCATTGTACATCATATTATTATCGGGAAACAGTGTTGCGCCGAGGAGACACAGATATGAGTTTTTTTGCTACCACAACAATGTTTCTTCAGCGGTGGTAGTAATTCCGCGGCCATGTAAACATTCCTCGTGTTGCCTGGCTGTCCTACTTTAGACAGATCAGACAGTAGGATAGGTAACGTTGGGCTATAGGGCAGGCCTAGAATAACATTGTCAGCTAGCTGATGTAAAGTCGATATTGACCTTAGCGCAGTGTTCTGAATTGCGTATTCTCAATGCTGTAATGATGCTATGTTTGGCATTGTTCAATGCAGCTACGATAAGAAACACAACAAACCAGATGATTCTGCCCATCCACCTGTTGTGTGCTTCTCCGTTATGTAATAAAGGGGAGGGGCTGAACACGTCGCTTTCCTATTGGATAGCCAGCCTATAAAGGGGAGGGGCTGCACACGACGCTTTCCTATTGGATAGCCAGCCTATAGAGTGGAAGGGGGGGTGAACACTTCCCTTTCCTATTGGATACACACAGGAAGGAAAATGTGGGCAGAGGACAGGGACCATTGAGCAATAAGGGGGGCACGTACTGTCATGGGCACTGAGCAGGTGCTATTTAAAGAACCAAACATTTAGAGATGGTTGACTGTGCCACGCTATCTAGGCTAAACACACCTCCTCAACCACTCCCACAGCACACGCAGGCTGTTAATACCTGCTTCATGACTGGCCTATTAGCAACTATGTCTCAATGTTCTGCACCATTTTGTCACGTTTATGTTTTCTTCTTTAAGGTTCCTGGGTGGAGCTGCACTTTAACAATGGCAACAGTGGGGGGTCACCAGCACATGGGGCTGCTGGTGTGGAGGAAGAGCAGGTTTCAGGCTCTGCCACTGAGCTACCAGGCTCTGCCACTGAGCTACCAGGCTCTGCCACTGAGCTACCAGGCTCTGCCACTGAGCTACCAGGCTCTGCCACTGAGCTACCAGGCTCTGCCACTGAGCTACCAGGCTCTGGGTTAGGTGCCTCTGCCTCAGTCCATGGTGGAGACCTGATGGCTGGGTCTGCGTCGGTCCTGCCTGGGTCTCTCTCTGCCTCTACCCAGGGAGGTGACCTGATGGCTGGGTCAGGGTCTGCGTCTGGCTCAGTCCAGGGAGGGGTGGACTTGGAGAAGATGTTGTTAGACGCCCAGCATGAGTCAGGAAGAAGCAGCTCCAGGGGCAGTGTGCCCTGTGACAGGTGTCTCTCCACTCACCAATCACATGCCATATAGACCATCACATGACCGATCAGGACAAAATCATTTTGGATTAGTCTTATTACGATTAGCAATCTGAACACAAAGGACTAAGAGATAAGAGACACTGTCATTCACCAGAGTTATAGTACAGTAGGTACTATAGTGACCTCTGACCTCCTATCCGCCATCTGCATGAGTGCCTCTGTACATTCCAGATCAGATTTTATAGATGAAGCTTGTCATGATGGAAACACAAGAGATCTGTCAAGAGGGCTCTTCCCCAATACTTATGTAGTCTCTCTCTTCCGCTGTGTGTCCCCCCCCCACCCGACCCCCTCCCCCCCCACTCAGTCCTCCGAGACCCCAGACTCCTTTGCTCCGCCGTGGTTCAGAAGTGCACAGCTCAGGAGAGAAGAACAGCTCACAGGTTTGGAGCCCTTATCCAGGGACACCATAGAGATTAAATATAATATGGTTCATATAAACTCTGTGTGGGGCACTAATCTCTAAGTAGTTGGTGAGGCACAGCAGGGTGGTTTCAAGGGTTTGAAAACAAAACCTATTATTTCAAATTCTGCAATATATTGTTTTTACATTCCTAGTTTTTCCACTCTGAGGTTGAGAGCAGAGCAGAAGAGCAGTTTTTCCCCGTTGTAACAAATTAACAAATAAAGTCGTTTTTTAAACTTTTTTTATACTCTGTTCCAGTCTGAAGAAGACTACCTAGAACGGAGACGTGAAGTGGAGAACCTGATGAAGAAGAACGCAGACTGGATCTGGGACTGGTCCAGTAGACCTGAGAACGTTCAACGCAAGTTAGTACCCCCCCCCCCCTCAGTATCCCAGACAGACGGGTCAAATCTATTATATGTGTTTTCAATTCAGTTCTGCTCAGCCCAGTTTGTAATAGAAAACAATAGAATATCATGGAATTTAATACAACTTTAATACAATTCTGCGCTATTATAGAATGATATAGAACAGAATTTGATATTCCTTTCTACCTTAACCACTTCTAGGGACATTGTAATGTGCTCTCTTGTCTTTTGGATGCAGGGGGGTTGTTCTGAAGCATCCTAAACCCCTTCCAGGGACATTGTAATGTGCTCTCTTGTCTTTTGGATGCAGGGGGGTTGTTCTGAAGCATCCTAAACCCCTTCCAGGGACATTGTAATGTGCTCTCTTGTCTTTTGGATGCAGGGAGTTTGTTCTGAAGCATCCTAAACGTATCAACCCTCTCAGCATCAGAAACACCAGCGTCATGAAGAACGGAGGGATCTTCTCTGCAGAGTTCCTCAAACTTTTCCTTCCATCGCTGCTCATATCCCACGTACTGGCTATCGGTCTGGGGTGAGTTACGGTTTTAAAAACATTTCGAAAAATAAAAGCTAATTATGAAGACTGTATTATTTGTAAGGGTAAAAGAGCAGAACGTGAAACAGGTCTCTTGTGTGTTTGTATGGGATATAATCTGCACTCTGTAGAGAGACTATAGTAACACAAATCTAGTTTGGTGATCAGTATGCTATTTTGTCTCATCTCCACCATAGATACCAGGGGCAGCAGGTAGCCTAGTGGTTAGAGGCGAGCCAGCAACCGGTGGCTAGTTCGAATCCCGGGTCTGATGGGAAGAATCTGTTGGGAAGTGAGCTGGCAACTGGGGGGGGGGGGTTGGTATCAGGTCCTCGATGCCATTGCGCCCTTGACCAATAATGTGATCTTAATCTATAGCCACTAGCCACTGTAAACAATGCTACCTAATACAATGTTTACATACCCTACATTATTCATCTCATATGTATACGTATATACTGTACTCTATATCATCTACTGCATCCTTATGTAATACATGTATCACTAGCCACTTTAACTATGCCACTTTGTTTACATACTCATCTCATATGTATATACTGTACTCGATACCATCTACTGTATCTTGCCTATGCTGCTCTGTACCATCACTCATTCATATATCTTTATGTACATATTCTTTATCCCCTTACACTTGTGTATAAGACAGTAGTTTTGGAATTGTTAGTTAGATTACTTGTTGGTTATTACTGCATTGTCGGAACTAGAAGCACAAGCATTTCGCTACACTCGCATTAACATCTGCTAACCATGTGTATGTGACAAATAAAATTTGATTTAAGTAGAATTAGAAGGCTATACTACAGTATTTTTATATAATATATATATATATATTATATATATATTTTATATAACAGTATTTGTTATCATCAACTATATCTACACACACACACACGCAGTTGAGTAGAGCTGCATTCTAGCAGATGTGTGTTTTAGTTGTGCTGCTAAGGCCCCAGATCAGATGTCTTACGTTTTCTGGTCGCAGCTCACTGTGGGAAGAATGGACTAGTTGATCCACTTCAGTCACCAGAGTTTGAGCTGTGAGCCTTTAAGGCCCTGTGTATACGGAGGGAGAATGTCAATCTCTCCTGGCTCAAAGTTGAGGAGAGTTTGACTGCATCACTATTGTATCTTCGTGCGAGGTGTTGAAGGTACAGGACTGTCTGTTTAAGCAGTTGGCACATAGTTCAGACACTCATCGGTACAACACAAGACGTGCAACCAGAGATCTCTTCACAGTCCCCAGGTCCAGAACAGAAGCTGGGAAACACACAGTATGAAATAGAGTCATGACCACATGGAACTCTTTCACCCAATATTTATTTAACCTTTATTTAAGTCAGTTAAGATCAAATTCTTATTTACAATGATGGCCTAGGAACAGTGGGTTAACTGGTCTAGGAACAGTGGGTTAACTGCCTTGTTCAGGGGCAGAACGACAGATTTTTTACTTTGTCAGCTCAGATTCGATCTAGCAACCTTTCGGTTACTGGCCCAATGCGCTTAACCACTAGGCTACCTGCTCTAACCACTAGGCTACCTTCTCTAACCACTGGGCTACCTGCTCTAACTAGGCTACCTGCTCTAACCACTAGGCTACCGTCTGTAACCACTAGGCTACCTGCTCTAACCACTAGGCTACCTTCTCTAACCACTGGGCTACCTGCTCTAACCACTAGGCTACCGTCTGTAACCACTAGGCTACCTGCTCTAACCACTAGGCTAAATTGTAGACCTCCACAAGTCTGGTTCATCATTGGGAGCAATTTCCAAACGCCTGAAGGTACCACGTTCATCTGTACAAACAGCAGTATGCAAGTATAAACACCATGGGACCAGGCAGCTGTCATACTGCTCAGGAAGGAGACGTGTTCTGTCTCCTAGAGATTAATGTACTTTGGTGTGAAAAGTGTAAATCAATCCCAGAACAACGGCAAAGGACCTTGTGAAGATGCTGGAGGAAACAGGTACAAAAGTATCTATATCCACAGTAAAACGAGTCCTATATTGACATAACCTGAAAGGCTGCTCAGCAAGGAAGAAGCCACTGCTCCAAAACTGCCATAAAAAAGCCAGACTAAGCCAGACTGCAACTGCACATGGGGACAAAGATCATACTTTTTGGAGAATAGTCCTCTGGTCTGATGAAACAAAAATAGAACTGTTTGGCCATAATGACCATCGTTATGTATGGAGGAAAAAGAGGGTGGCTTGCAAGCTGAAGAACACCATCCCAACCATGAAGCATGGGGGTGGCAGCATCATGTTGTGGGGGTGGCAGCATCATGTTGTGGGGGTGCTTTGCTGCAGGAGGGAACTGGTGCACTTCACAAAATAGATGGCTTCATGAGGGAGGAAAATTACATGGATATATTGAAGCAACATGTCAGGAAGTTAAAGCTTGGTTTCAAATGGGTCTTCTAAATGGACAATGACCCCAAGCATACTTCCAAAGTTGTGGCAAAATGGCTTAAGGACAACAAAGTCAAGGTATTGGAGTGGCCATCACAAAGCCCTGACCTCAATCCTATAGAAAATGTGTGGGCAGAGCTGAAAAAAGCGTGTGCAAGAAAGGAGGCCTACAAACCTGACTCAGTTACACCAGCTCTGTCAGGAGGAATGGGCCAAAATTCACCCAACTTGTTGTGGGAAGCTTGTGGAAGGCAACTCGAAACGTTTGACCCAAGTAAAAAAAAAAATGTAAAGACAATGCTACCAAAATACTAATTGAGTGTATGTAAACTTCTGCCCTACTGGGAATGTGATGAAAGAAATAAAAGCTGAAATAAATCATTCTCTCTACAATTATTCTGACATTTCACATTCTAAATATAAAGTGGTGATTCTAACTGACCTAAAACAGGGAATTTTTACTAGGATTAAATGTCAGGAATTGCGAAAAACTGAATTTAAATGTATTTGGGTAAGGTGTATGTAAACTTCCGACTTCAACTGTATGTGGTTGGGATAGACTGTGATACATGGTTGGTGATACAACTGTGATGCCTGGTTGTGTCTGCTGGCTATCTTGAGATGAATGCGCTGTGGGTCTCTCTGGATGGGAACGTCTGCTAAATGACTACACTGTAATGAAGTGCTGTGTGTTTTATGTGTTGTTTCCTGTTTGGACCCCAGGAAGAGCAGCCCCTGCCTCAGCAGCAGCCCATTGGGTGATCCCAGTAAATAAAATAATAAAATACACTGGGGACTGTAGAGTGAAACATCTGAAGAATGCCTTGCTGATTTTCGAGAAAATCTAACCGACAAAAATAAGTGGAAAAAAAACAAACTTAGCATTTTTACCAAGTTGCACAAAATAGAACTGACAACATATGTACAGAACTATACTAGTATGTTGATGTTCTTTCCCCTCTGTCCTCAGGGTGTACATTGGGAGACGTCTAACTACCTCAGTGACCAGTACCTTCTAAAGGGACACTCCGCTGGACTGGAACAACATGGTTTTTTGGCTCCAACACCGTTACCTTCCACTGCTGCTAGCTTTGAAGTGGTCGCTTATTAGATACAGATAGGCAACATCTGTCATGTGTCCCCCAACTCCACTCAATAGATGGCTCAAAATGGCACCCTATTCCCTACATAGTGCACTACTTTTGACCAGTTCCCATAGGACTCTGATCAAAAGTAGTGCACTATATAAGGAATAGGGTTCCATTTGGGACACATTTCCTTTTTGTTTTCCCCTGGCGGTGAGCAGTCCACCCTGCCTGTATCTGTATTGTACCCCTGTGAATACTGTTGGCTTTTCCCTTAGTTCCCAGAGCTGCTTTTAAATAACCCTGCTCCACTGGAAAGTAGAACCCAGTGTTCCTCCTCCATCTCACTGGACGATCTCTGGGTAGGGGGCCATCTTATAATCAACCTTTAAGAGCCATCGTTGTCAACGGCTAGCTAGCGTTCACTGTCAGTCATTTTCAAGCCATTTTATCTTGCTCCGAGTTGAGACATTTTTGTAGTAGAAGACTTTTGAGGTAATGATATTATAGTAAGAAGGTGATGATACAGAAAAGCACTGTGAATTTCTCAGCGTTGAGATATGTACGGGGAAGAAAAGGGAGTGGGTCAGACAAGAAAGCTGGACGTTGTATTTTAGGGAGCTGTTGCTTGTTTTATCAGAATGTCCTTTGGTTGGGGGAAAAAGGGATCAAGACATTCAACCAAAATGTTATTTCTGACCCGGATTCTTCTCATGGATCACAAAGGGTTTTAATCATAAAACAAGGTTTCAGGAGAAATTAAAAAGGTTTGAAATAGATCAACCTTGAAAGCGTTTGAGGAAGTATTGGAGAATCAAATGTATGGAGCATCTTCCATTAGATCCCAGATTAGGTCGAACAGGAGCGTCAAGGGTTTTGGTTCTGTCGGCACCTTTCAGTTTATTGGTGTTATTTTCCACTCAGGGTTGTGTTCTGTGACAACAAGGTGTCCCATTCACTGATTATACGTGTGTATGGGTAGAATTGTACGTTGTGTTACACTAGATGTGGCACTATGTAAACCGAAAGTCATTTATGGTCAGTGGCATGTTGAGGGTCCATGTGACCATTTCAAGTACACAAAAAACAGCTTTTCTACCACTACTGCATAAGACCACACATCTCCATATCAAATATTTTAGGGGAAAATATAGACTTTCACACTTGTAATTATGAGGGAATTTAGAAATCTTTTATTTTGCCTTACTTAATACTTCACTCTAATTAAATACGAAATCTCAGTATCCAGAATGCTTCAGTATTTTTTTGTTCTAAGAATGAAGAGAGCAACAGAGGCTTTCCGAGTTATGCCTTGAAAAGGCATCACCAATCTGTTTCTGCATGTCTTGTAGAGCTGGTCAACATGTCAAGTGTATATGTGATTTTGAAAAAACTGTTTTGTAAGAACAGTTGGAATTGTATCTGAAAAATAAAATGGTTGCATCATAACAATATCCACCTCTGTGCTCGTTTCTGGAAAACCGTACAAGGAAAACGTCATTATCCAAAATGTCAGTCAATACATTTTCCTAAAATGGCCTTTTTCCCAACAGTGTATTCTCACCAACGATTTGTACAACAATGGGTCATTCATACCAGATATATTTTTCAAACGTGTACCTCTACCATGCCAACAAGTAAACTCTAACTCCCATCACAAATAACCAAACAGATAAATACATTTCCACAATGTTAGCATTATAACACAAGGAACATGGTCATACAACAGAAGACTAATTCACCCCGACCTAGTTCCTGATTTAAAGAGCATCGCAACGACACCATGTTGTACTTTTAAACCTTTAGAATATTCTTTCAGTGATTTCAGACCATTGTATATTGCTGGGTGATATTGTATACTGGGTGTACAATGACAAGTACCCTGGTTTCTTCATGGAGGTCCCGGTCCCTCCGGAGTTGACTGAATGACTGCTGGCCCTTTAGTCTGGAGGCAGGCAGGGCACTCAGCAGTTGTTGGGCCTCTCTGGTCGAGTTCCTGCCCGACAACATTGCAGCCAGATGCCAGATCTTTACAACGCCTGGATAGGCATTTAACATATCGGCTAACCACATCATATATAGCAATTTGTTGCCCTTTAACCCACTGTTCCTAGGACGTCATTGTTAATAAGGTAGCCTAGTGGTTAGAGCAGGTAGCCTAGTGGTTAGAACCAGGAAGCCTAGTGGTTAGAGTCAGGTAGCCTAGTGGTTAGAACCAGGAAGCCTAGTGGTTAGAGCAGGTAGCCTAGTGGTTAGAACCAGGAAGCCTAGTGGTTAGAACCAGGAAGCCTAGTGGTTAGAACCAGGAAGCCTAGTGGTTAGAGCCAGGTAGCCTAGTGGTTAGAACCAGGAAGCCTAGTGGTTAGAGCAGGTAGCCTAGTGGTTAGAGCAGGTAGCCTAGTGGTTAGAACCAGGAAGCCTAGTGGTTAGAGCCAGGTAGCCTAGTGGTTAGAGCCAGGTAGACTAGTGGTTAGAACCAGGTAGCCTAGTGGTTAGAACCAGGTAGCCTAGTGGTTAGAACCAGGTAGCCTAGTGGTTAGAACCAGGTAGCCTAGTGGTTAGAACCAGGTAGCCTAGTGGTTAGAACCAGGTAGCCTAGTGGTTAGAGCAAGGTAGCCTAGTGGTTAGAGAAGGTAGCCGAGTGGTTAGAGCAGGCAGCCTAGTGGTTAGGACCAGGCAGCCTAGTGGTTAGAGCAGGTAGCCTAGTGGTTAGAACCAGGTAGCCTAGTGGTTAGAGCCAGGTAGCCTGGTGGTTAGAGCCAGGTAGCCTAGTGGTTAGAGCCAGGTAGCCTAGTGGTTAGAGCCAGGTAGCCTAGTGGTTAGAGCCAGGTAGCCTAGTGGTTAGAGCAGGCAGCCTAGTGGTTAGAGCAGGCAGCCTAGTGGTTAGAGCAGGCAGCCTAGTGGTTAGAGCAGGCAGCCTAGTGTTTAGAGCAGGTAGCCTAGTGGTTAGAGCAGGTAGCCTAGTGGTTAGAGCCAGACAGCCTAGTGGTTAGAACCAGGCAGCCTAGTGGTTAGAGCCATGTAGCCTAGTGGTTAAAGAAGGTAGCCGAGTGGTTAGAGCAGGCAGCCTAGTGGTTAGTGCAGGTAGCCTAGTGTTTAGAGCAGGTAGCCTAGTGGTTAGAGCCAGGCAGCCTAGTGGTTAGAACCAGGCAGCCTAGTGGTTAGAGCAGGTAGCCTAGTGGTTAGAGCAGGTAGCCTGGTGGTTAGAACCAGGTAGCCTAGTGGTTAGAACCAGGTAGCCTAGTGGTTAGAACCAGGTAGCCTAGTGGTTAGAGCCAGGTAATTTAGTGGTTAGAGAAGGTAGCCGAGTGGTTAGAGAAGGCAGCCGAGTGGTTAAAGCAGGCAGCCTAGTGGTTAGAGCAGGCAGCCTAGTGGTTAGAGCCAGGTAGCCTAGTGGTTAGAGCAGGCAGCCTAGTGGTTAGAGCCAGGTAGTCTAGTGGTTAGAGCCAGGTAGCCTAGTGTTTAGAGCAGGTAGCCTGGTGGTTAGAGCAGGTAGCCTGGTGGTGAGAGCAGGTAGCCTAGTGGTGAGAGCAGGTAGCCTAGTGGTTAGAGCCAGGCAGCCTGGTGGTTAGAGCCAGGCAGCCTGGTGGTTAGAGCCAGGCAGCCTAGTGGTTAGAGCCAGGCAGCCTAGTGGTTAGAGCCAGGCAGCCTAGTGGTTAGAGCCAGGCAGCCTAGTGGTTAGAGCCAGGCAGCCTAGTGGTTAGAGCCAGGCAGCCTAGTGGTTAGAGCCAGGCAGCCTAGTGGTTAGAGCAGGTAGCCTAGTGGTTAGAGCAGGTAGCCTAGTGGTTAGAGCAGGTAGCCTAGTGGTTTGAGCAGGTAGCCTAGTGGTTTGAGCAGGTAGCCTTGTGGTTAGAGCAGGTAGCCTAGTGGTTAGAGCAGGCAGCCTAGTGGTTAGCGCAGGCAGCCTAGTGGTTAGAGCAGGTAGCCTAGTGGTTTGAGCAGGTAGCCTAGTGGTTTGAGCAAGTAGCCTAGTGGTTAGAGCAGGTAGCCTAGTGGTTAGAGCAGGTAGCCTAGTGGTTAGAGCAGGTAGCCTAGTGGTTAGAGCAGGTAGCCTAGTGGTTAGAGCAGGTAGCCTAGTGGTTAGAGCAGGTAGCCTAGTGGTTAGAGCAGGTAGCCTAGTGGTTAGAGCGTTGGGCCAGTAACCGAAAGGTAAAAATCTGTTCTGCCCCTGAACAAGGCCGTTGTTCCTAGGACGTCATTGTTAATAAGAATTTGTTCTTAACTGACTTGCCTTGTTAAATAAAAAATACGGACAGAGCCAACATCCGTATTCTCACAAGTTCCAGTAGTGAGCTGCCTAATAATGGAGAATGGCCAATCAGGTGCCTGAGAAAAGGCATTGTGTGGCCAGTCGGTTGACTGTACACATCTACCAAATGACACCCAAAGTAGAACAGAATAAAGCCAGAATCATTTCAGAATGTAAAAAACGCGTCGTTTGTGGTTTTCGTTACTTTTATTAAGTGGTTGACACCAGACGGTGTGGTTATGTAGATACAGTCAATGAGTAAAATGTTATTATACATGAGAAGAAAAAAAAAGGATAAAAACTAAAAAATAATAATAACCAAAAAAAAAAAAAAAAAAAAAAAAACAATTGTCCACTGACCAAACATGGAGACTTGTGTTGAAGAGCTTCACAAGGTCCAACACGGAGGCCTGAGAGAGTCGGCCAGGGAGGAGGAATGTTATCAGTAAGGCTGCAACATTTCCCCGAACTTTCCCAGCATCCTCGTTGGCAGGATCCCCGGATCATTTCCTGCTCATTCCTTTCTGATTCTGGGAATCTTCCAAATGGGATTTCTGGAAAACCTTGGGAATTTTAGGAAAGTTACCTGGGAATTTGCAACCTTACTTTATTTAAGCTAATTTCATTTCAGTTTCTTCCAAGGCCCAGATTTACAGTTAAGAGACTAATATCTCATTCTGACTTCCAACACATCTTTCCTCCTAATTCCAAAATGTGTCGTCGAATCATAGGAAGTAAAACCAGGCTCAGACTTTTAAATAAATACACTAAACTTTAAACTGACATTTTTTTTGGCCTCTTTGTTGAGCCGCAGTCCATCGATATTTCTGCTGCAGTCAGGCCCGGGCTCGTCTGTCCAGAGTCAGACCTGGGGCTCCTGCCTGCCTCTGTCTGCCCTCACAACGAGACAGGACGCAAACCAACCAACACCTCAGACTCTAAAGAAACAGGCCGTCTGACTCCAGCAGGCGACCAGGCGTCTGGCTGGCTGGCTACACAACGAAACAAAGTGCATCACATTTCTTCTTCATTAGGAGGACAGACAAGGCTGCTGTTGTTTCTTTAAACAGATTTAACGACTATTCTTTAACTATGCAACGTACAAGATTTCTGTCCATTCGCGGTAGGTAGGTATGATGACTGGGTTCGGGGAGGGTCGGAACAGTTTTGGGGGGGGTTGTTAAGTTTAGTTGATCTTGTCCTGGAATATGTAGAGGTTGTTGGTGGCTGCGACAACGATGACGTTCTCCTTTGGGTGCCACGCTGTGTGTAGGATCTTCTTGTTGAAGTCCAGACTGTCTACGCTGATCTCGTCCTTCTTCCTCTTCCCCCCGGTGGACACCTTGCGAGCCTTCAGGATGGCCCGAGGTTTACTGTTCTCTCTAGAGGCCTCCAGCGTGATGTCCCTCCGCGTGTTCCGGTCAAACATCCGGAAGAAGTTGTTGTACGAGCCCGTCATGATGGCACTGGGGAGGAGGAACAGCAAAACAAGGTGAATTGCACATCCCAAAAATGTCTACAATTGCAAAGTGATTTTGGGTCCTTTAAAAGCGCGATATAAATACCATGAATTATTATAAGATTTGTAAGTCGCTCTGGATAAGAGCGTCTGCTAAATGACTTAAATGTAAATGTAAATAAGACCTATTATGAAATAGAAACTCAGTGCTGGACAAAAACACTAGATAAAGAATTCACATTTGCATTTATTTATCTAGTGTAAAGAAAGCAACCCATCAAAGGGGTAAGAGTAATGGTGTAACACCATCATGGTTCTAGAAGGGTAATGTAACGGCACCGTGGTTCTAAAAGGGTAATGTAATGTCGCCGTGGTTTTAGAAGGGCAATGTTGTAACGACATTGTGGTTCTGGAAGGGTAATGTTGTAACGCCACCGTGGTTCTAGAAGGGTAATGTAACGCCGTCGTGGTTCTAGAAGGGTAATGTAACGGCATCATGGTTCTAGAAGGGTAATGTCGTAGCGTCATCATGGTTCTAGAATGGTAATGTTGTAATGTCTGCATGGTTCTAGAAGTGTAATGTTTAAACGTCAGCATGTTTCTAGAAGAGTAATGTAGCATCATCCTGGTTCTAGAAGAGTAATGTTGTAACATCATTATGGTTCTAGAAGAGTAATGTAACACCGTCATGGTTCTAGAGGAGTAATGTTGTAACGCCATCATGGTTATAGAAGAGTAATGTTGTAACGCCATCGTGGTTCTAGAAGGGTAATGTTGTAACGCCACTGTGGTTCTAGAAGGGTAATATAACGCTGTCATGGTTCTATAAGGGTAATGTTGTAACGGCATCGTGGTTCTAGAAGGGTAATGTTGTAACGACACCGTTGTTCTAGAAGAGCAATGTTGTAACGTCACCATGGTTCTAGAAGGGTAATGTTGTAACACCATCGTGGTTCTAGAAGGGTAATGGTGTAACGTCATCATGGTTCTAGAAAGGTAATGTTGTAACGTTATCGTGGTTGTAGAATAGTAATGTTGTAACGTCACTGTGGTTCTAGAAGGGTAATTTAACGGCATCGGGGTTCTAGAAGGGTAATGTTGTAACATCATGGTTCTAGAAGAGTAATGTTGTAGCGTCATCATGGTTCTAGAAGGGTAATGTAACATCAGCATGGTTCTAGAATGGTAATGTTGTAACGTCAGCATGGTTCTAGAAGGGTAATGTTGTAACATCATTATGGTTCTAGAAGAGTAATGTAACGCCGTCATGGTTCTAGAGGAGTAATGTTGTAACGCCATCATGGTTATAGAGGAGTAATGTTGTAACGCCATCGTGGTTCTAGAAAGGGTAATGTTGTAACGCCACCGTGGTTCTAGAAGGGTAATGTAACGCCGTCGTGGTTCTAGAAGGGTAATGTTGTAACGGCATCGTGGTTCTAGAAGGGTAATGTTGTAACGCCACCGTGGTTCTAGAAGAGCAATGTTGTAACGTCACCGTGGTTCTAGAAGGGTAATGTTGTAACACCATCGTGGTTCTAGAAGGGTAATGTTGTAACGTCATAGTGGTTCTAGAAAGGTAATGTTGTAACGCCATCGTGGTTCTAGAAGGGTAATGTTGTAACGTTATCGTGGTTCTAGAAGAGTAATGTTTTAACATCATTGTGGTTCTAGAAGGGTAATGTAACGGCATCGGGGTTCTAGAAGGGTAATGTTGTAACATCATCATGGTTCTAGAAGAGTAATGTTGTAGCGTCATCATGGTTCTAGAAGGGTAATGTAACATCAGCATGGTTCTAGAATGGTAATGTTGTAACATCAGCATGGTTCTAGAAGGGTAATGTAGCATCATCCTGATTCTAGAAGGGTAATGTTGTAACGGCAGCATGGTTCTAGAATGGCAATGTTGTAACACCATCATGGTTCTAGAAGGGTAATGTTGTAACACCGTCATGGTTTTAGAAGGGTAATGTAGCGTCATCATGGTTCTAGAAGGGTAATGTAACAGCATCATGGTTCCAGAAGGGCAATGTTGTAACATCATGGTTCTAGAAGGGTAATGTTTAATGTTGTCATGGTTCTAGAAGAGTAATGTTGTAACGTCGTCATGGTTCTAGAAGGGTAATGTTACATCATCATGGTTCTAGAAGAGTAATGTTGTAACATCATCATGGTTCTAGAATAGTAATGTTGTAATGTCGTCATGGTTCTAGAGGAGTAATGTTGTAACATCATTATGGTTCTAGAGGAGTAACGTTGTAACGTCGTCATGGTTCTAGAGGAGTAATGTTGTAACATCATTATGGTTCTAGAGGAGTAACGTTGTAACGTCGTCATGGTTCTAGAGGAGTAATGTTGTAGAGTCGTCTTTGCTTGGAAGTCAATTGCAGGTCTGAATTGTAATCAGGGGGAAACGACTGTCCCTTCTCATTGAAACCAAGGAAATACAAGGCTGACTGCGCTACTGCAGGCATTGTTCTCAGAAAACAGAACACATTATAATTCATGGAAAAACGTCAATCTTTGTGGTCAATCTTAGTGTAAATAAAATGTTTAGATGACAATCATGGTATTAATAATTGCTTCTAACACAACAGATGTATGTCCTTGAACCGATTATATAAAAAAAAAAAATCACACACAGAAGTGAAGGATATTTTAGTTGCTAATGGCAGCCTGCAGTAGCCTGGTCAGCCTTAAACTAGTTACTCAATGAGGAGGCAACACTGAGCTAGCCTGCAACATCACTTCCTGGAGTAGCCCAAACGGCGCAATGTCACGTCTCCAAGAGACGCCATCTTAACCGACTATTTTATCTTCAATGTGCCGTTGAGTCTTCACATAGGAATGAATGGTGTCAGGAGATCCTGGGCTTTGTACATACAGCCGTTGATTGTAATGCAGGCGTTTGTTATTTGCGTGTTGTGGGTCCATTTATGAGACCGAACATAACTTTCAAACTGATTCTAAAGTTCAGTGTCCGTTGGTTTGCGGTACCTGTCAGCACCGTTCCAGCAGCACTCGAACTTGTCGAAGATGCAGTCGTTTTCATACAGCGAGCAGAGCTTGCTACGGAGGTACTCGTGCACCTATACAAAATATAAAACACATTTAAAACAGTTTGGATCAGTTCATTTATTTAGCCTTTAGGAATAATTTGGTCTTTCATTCCTGAGACAAGAATTTTAAAGATTTAACTAAATAACATATATACACTGAACAAAAATATAAAATGCAACATGTAAACTGTTGGCCCCATGTTTCACGAACTGAAATAAAATATCCTAGAAATGTTCCATACGCACCAAAAGCGTATTTTTCTCAAATGTTGTGCACTAACATCCCTGTTAGTGAGCATTTGTCCTTTGTCAAGATAATCTATCCACCTGACAGGTGTGGTATATAGGAAGATGTTGATTAAACATGGTCATTACACAGGTGAACCTTGTGCTGGGGACAATAAAAGGCCACTAAAATGTGACGTGAGGAAAAAAGTAATTCTGACTAGCTGGACCTGGCTCCCCAGTGGGTGGGCCTATGCCCTCCCAGGCCCATCCATGGCTAAGCCCCTGCCTAGTCATGTGAAATCTATAGATCAGAGCCCATTGGATTTATTTCAATTGACTGACTTCCTTATATGAACTGTAAAAGTGTTGAAATTGTTGCATGTTGGGTTTATATCTTTGTTCACTATACATATTGTTTCTGTCTGTTTTCATACCACTGCAATTCATTCAAAATGTGATGAAAACATACTACCACACAACGTAGTGCTCTATAGCCAGAGGAATGTAGGTAAAGTTAAAGTCAGTACCTGGTAGGTCTCTACAGGTAGGTCTCTACAGGTAAAGTTAAAGTCAGTACCTGGTAGGTCTCTGGTAGGTCTCTTCAGGTAGGTCTCTACAGGTAAAGTTCTAGTCAGTACCTGGTAGGTCTCTACAGGTAAAGTTAGTCAGTACCTGGTAAGTCTCTACAGGTAGGTCTCTACAGGTAAAGTTAAAGTCAGTACCTGGTAGGTCTCTACAGGTAAAGTTCTAGTCAGTACCTGGTAGGTCTCTACAGGTAAAGTTAGTCAGTACCTGGTAAGTCTCTTCAGGTAGGTCTCTACAGGTAAAGTTAGTCAGTACCTGGTAGGTCTCTTCAGGTAGGTCTCTACAGGTAAAGTTCTAGTCAGTACCTGGTAGGTCTCTACAGGTAAGTCTCTACAGGTAAAGTTAAAGTCAGTACCTGGTAGGTAAGTCTCTACAGGTAAAGTTAGTCAGTACCTGGTAGGTCTCTACAGGTACAGTTCTAGTCAGTACCTGGTAGGTCTCTACAGGTAAAGTTAAAGTCAGTACCTGGTAGGTCTCTACAGGTAAAGTTCTAGTCAGTACCTGGTAGGTCTCTACAGGTAGGTCTCTACAGGTAAAGTTAAAGTCAGTACCTGGTAGGTCTCCACAGGCCGGTTTTCCATGTTCAGATCCCACACCTTGACTGACAGGTAGTCTCTGGTCATCATGTAGCGGCCGCTGTGACTGAACTTCACATCCGATATTGAGGAGATGATCTCGGAGAAGAAGGACCGGCTGCTCGGGTCCTCTGGCTCCTCGAAGACTGAGAAACAAATACATACAAACCTTTCCAAACCAGTTCATCAAAACAGCAACGTATTGGCCAGTTAGCAGATGCTTTTATCTCAAGTGACTTAAAGTCATGCATGCAGACATGTTATTGTGTGGGTGATCCTGGTAATCAAAGAGTCAATCCTGGCATTGCACGCACCATTATCTACCAACTGAGGCACACAGGACCACGTTAGTATCAAAAACAAGCCTGCGTCTAGCTCCTAGAAGACAGACAGGAGGTTACACTTTACCTAAAGCCTGCAGGTATACAGCTTTATAACTTGTCATAACCATGTATGAGCCTAACTGTCGTTCAACTGAAGAATCATTACATGATAAATTAATCAAGACGTTATAGAGGGATCATTCATGTTCGTGACGAGTCTTATAACTGCATTATAATGCATTATACATCCTATTAGGACCTAATTTATTTATTTCAATTGACTGACTACCTTTATATAAACTGTAAGTCAGTTTGAAGAAGTTGCGTTTATATATATATATATTTTTTCCGTTCAGTATATTATTATTATCTAAAACAATGACATTTCCGTGAAGTTTTACCCCAACGATATTATTGACTTACATTTGCTTTGCCTGTCACAGAGGGCAGCAGCTCGCATGTCACAGAGGCGGATGGTCCCCTTACTGCTACTGTACACAAATACATTACACTGGTGTGGATGGCACTCTGCAGCTGTGATGACTTCTGTCAGCTCCTCCATATTGGCAGGCTTTATATCTACAATGTCTGGGGGAGGGGAGGGGCACGATCAAGGATCAACACCACCAAGACATGGGAAGGGTATAGACACAAACAGGTAGACACAGGTAGACACAAGGATCAACACCACCAAGACACTGGCACAGGTAGACACGACACAACTCACAGGTAGACACAGGTAGACACACACACTCACAGGTAGACACGCACTCACAGGTAGACACGCACACTCACAGGTAGACACGCACTCACAGGTAGACACGCACTCACAGGTAGACACGCACTCACAGGTAGACACAGGTAGACACACACACTCACAGGTAGAGACAGGTAGACACACCACACACACACGTAGACACACACACACACACGTAGACACACCACACACACACAGGCAGACACAGGTAGACACACACACTCACAGGTAGACACACGTAGTCACACACACACAGGCAGACACACACTCACAGGTAGAGACAGGTAGACACACTCACAGGTAGACACAGGTAGTCACACACACACAGGTAGACACACTCACACGTAGACACAGCACAGAAACACACACACACAGGTAACACACACACACACAAATCTTCACATTTAAATGAAATACATATTGTGTATGTGTTGTGATTCAAAAGGATACTAAAACTTCTATCTGTGATTTCTAAGTGCCAGAGGTTCACCCTGAGATCATCAGCTGAAAGGTATGTTTCATGATCACTATTGACAGAGATGGAATTGATGTGATATGTGTGTGCGTTAGCGAATATCCTCCGTGGACTAGCCTCCACCATCCGGTCCATGGGCAGCAGCACCGGCACCTACAACAAAGAACCCTTTTATTATGAAGATCTACCACGTTTATAAACCCTGCGGTTCGCTCATTTTCTGAAGATGACAGATACATGTAGTAGTGAAGTAGGGAGGGGGGAGTTAGTTACATATCACAATATTATATTTATACTCGACTCAAAATATATACAGTGGGGCAAAAAAAGTATTTAGTCAGCCACCAATTGTGCAAGTTCTCCCACTTAAAAAGATGAGGAGAGGCCTGTAATTTTCATCATAGGTACACTTTAACTATGACAGAACAAATGAGAAAAAAAAAAAATCAGAAAATCACAGTGTAGGATTTTTAATGAATTTAATTGCAAATTATGGTGGAAGATAAGTATTTGGTTAATGTTAGCGGTGCTAGCTGGTTGTTCATGCGCCAAAAATACTGGATTTTCATCCTATAGCTTGTTCTCCATCTTTTATTTTAAATAGAAAAAATAATATAATATATAATATATAATAATAATAATATATAATATATTAATATAATAATAATATCATAATAATAAACATGTTTTCAGAACTTTTATATCAAACAATTTTCTCATGCTCTCTCCTTTCCCTCTGTAGCAGATGGACACTGAGCGGACAAAACATTAAGAACACCTGCTCTTTCCATGACATTTACTGACCAGGTGAATCCAGGTGAAATCTATGATCCCTTCTTGATGTCACTTGTTAAATCCACTTCAATCAGTGTAGATGAAGAGGAGGGGGACGGGTTAAAGAAGGATTTTTAAGCCTTGAGACATTGATTGTGATCACAGCACCTGTACATAGCCCATCTATAAATAGCCCAAACAAGTACCTCTTCCCCTACTGTATTTATTTTGCTCCTTTGCACCCCAGTATTTCTACTTTGCACATGCATCTGTCAAATCTACCATTCCAGTGTTTTACTTGCTATATTGTATTTACTTCGCCACCATGGCCTTTTTTTGCCTTTACCTCCCTTATCTCACCTCATTTGCTCACATCGTATATAGACTTATTTTCTACTGTATTATTGACTGTATGTTTGTTTTACTCCATGTGTAACACAGTGTTGTTGTACGTGTCAAACTGCTTTGCTTTATCTTGGCCAGGTCGCAATTCAGGTAATCAATCACATATCAGGTAATCAATCACATATCAGGTAATCAATCACATATCAGGTAATCAATCACATCAGGTAATCAATCACATATCAGGTAATCAATCACATATCAGGTAATCAACCACATGCGAGATGGATCAGAAGGGATGACATAATCACCGTTTAAAAAGGCACGGAAACACGGGTAGCGTTTGCCGTCCAAGAGGACTTGGCACCTCTGAACAGAGGGCCGGATGTAATTTGCGAACCGAGTGCGAACTGATTCTACTTGTCCAAACTTGTGAAAATGTCAGCAGTCAGAACGGCTAACGGCGAGCGGGTGCTAAAACACACTGCGTCTAAACGGACGGAGAACGAACGGCAGGTTCATATCAGACCGTCACTCTGTGTATTTTAGCCCTCACATTTTCACTCCAAATACTTTACGTTTTTCTTTGTGTTTTTAAAAATGTCCCTGAACGGAGGGCCTCCCCGGGTGGCACAGCGGTCTAAGGCACTGCATTGCTGTGTTAGAGGCGTCACTACAGACCCCGGTTTGATTCCAGGCTGTATCACAGTGGTCTAAGGCACACTGCATCGCTACAGACCCCGGTTTGATTCCAGGCTGTATCACAGCGGTCTAAGGTGTTAGAGGCGTCACTACAGACCCCGGTTTGATTCCAGGCTGTATCACAGTGGTCTAAGGCACACTGCATCGCTGTGTTAGAGGCGTCACTACAGACCCCGGTTTGATTCCAGGCTGTATCACAGTGGTCTAAGGCACTGCATCGCTGTGTTAGAGGCGTCACTACAGACCCCGGTTTGATTCCAGGCTGTATCACAGTGGTCTAAGGCACTGCATCGCTGTGTTAGAGGCGTCACTACAGACCCCGGTTTGATTCCAGGCTGTATCACAGTGGTCTAAGGCACTGCATCGCTGTGTTAGAGGCGTCACTACAGACCCTGGTTTGATTCCAGGCTGTATCACAGTGGTCTAAGGCACTGCATCGCTGTGCCACCAGAGACTCTGGGTTCGAGCCCAGGCTCCATGGGGCGACGCACAATTGGCCCAGCGTTGTCCGGGTTAGGGGAGGGTTTGGCCGGGAGGGATGTCCTTGTCTCATAGCGCACTAGCGACTCCTGTGGCGGGCCGGGCGCAGTGCACGCTGACCAGGTCGCTAGGGGCACGGTGTTTCCTCCGACACATTGGTGCGGCTGGCTTCCGGGTTGGATGCGCGCTGTGTTAAGAAGCAGTGCGGCTTGGTTGGGTTGTGTTTCTGAGGACGCATGACTTTCGACCTTCGCCTCTCCCGAGCCCGTACGGGAGTTGTAGCGATGAGACAAGATAGTAGCTACTAAACAATTGGATACCATGAAATTGGGGAGAAAAGAGGGTCAAATTTAAAAAATGGATAACATTTCCCTGAACGGTATCATTCAAAACTACATCGGGTAAACGGTGATGAACGAGAGGAGACATACCCGTAACGACGTGATTCTAAAAGGATCTCTCAGTCTTCCATCCTCGTCTTTCAAGTTGTAGCCTTCTGCCCTTTTGTCCCGTTGGCTGATCTTCCACAGCTTGATGGTTTTGTCTGGGTTGTGAAAAAGGCCGTGTCAGTGTTATAGCACAGGTTTAGAGTCACCTTGGCCTTCCGTCTGTACAAACACTTCAGAGGAAGGAGTGTGGTAGCAGCATCAGAATGACTTAGTTAACATTGATAAATAAGATGCTTCATTTACATAATAACGCTGATGTGGGGGAAAAGTTGCTTGGACCCCAGAGAGGGGAGAGGTCAAGCTTGTCTTCTTATGGGAATGTGTCTGGAACTGTTACAAGTCCTCTCTGAGGTCGCCCTTATCTTGATTTAGTGTTTGACCTAAGAGGCTCACTGTCTCGGTGAGCTTGTCCAGGAGGGGGGGGTGTATTTAAGATGGGAGTATCGAGGATTGACAATTGATATATGCCATTGGATGAGGTAATGTTTTGGTACTATGTTGTACCAAGAACGAGAAGTAGAACCTCGTCTAAGAGAGTAAACTGAACAATAATTTATAGCTAATGCTGTCTTCCTTTGTGTAATGTTCCTTAAGATCTGTTATTTGTCATGTGAGTTCAGATGGGTGTGTCTGGCCTATAAATGATACTAAGAATTGTTTCGTAAGCACTCTCGGAGAATTCATTGATAGACACTGAATTGATCTGAGAGTCACAGGGCTTTGGTGAAGCTCATATAACTAAAGATGAACTTCATGATATAACTCTGACTTGTGTGGTGGTTTGCTCTCTCATGATTTGGTAATACAGGACATTTCCACGACAAGAGTTTTTTTTTTATTTTTTTATTTAACCAGGCAAGTCAGTTAAGAACAAATTCTTATTTTCAATGACGGCCTGGGAACAGTGGGTTAACTGCCTGTTCAGGGGCAGAACGACAGATTTGCACCTTGTCAGCTCGGGGGTTTGAACTCGCAACCTTCCGGTTACTAGTCCAACGCTCTAACCACTAGGCTACCCTGCCACTACCCTAAAGCGACCTTAACAGTTCAATATTCAGTGCGGTTCCTTGGAAGGTCTGTGGCGCTGAAGAGTCATCACCTTTGACCTAACGGAATCAGAAGTATGAATGGTGAGCTCGGTGACGTACCGTTTGTCGAGAGCAGAGAGTGTGCGGCGTTTTGTTGAGGTAACCATCTTATTTTGTTGATTTTCTCTTCGATTTCTAAGCTTTTCAAATAGTCGAACTCGGGTTCATGGCTCTGGAAAGTGCTGTACACATTGTATTCTCCTCTGGAATGAGGCCGGTTTTTACTCTGAAAGAAATAAACCCAGAATGCACTTCAAAAAATAATATACGCTTTTGTACATTATGCTACGTTGAAAAGGTGAATCCGACTAATGTTGTTTTCAAGGTGCATTTTAGTCTTAAACATAGTTTTTTAAAAATATTGATTTATGTCTGTTTGAGAGTTAACTGACCTCTTGTTCCCGTTGGAAAATGACGACACGACCTCCTTTGTCTCCCGTCGCTAGTAGTTCTCCAGAATAGTTAAACTCAACCGTTGAGATTATGTCGGCTGAGAGAGACAACAACAACAACAACAAAAAGGTTATGAGTGTGTAACACTTCTATGTTGGCTGTTTTTTTTTTGCATATGTAAAAAAAATCATGATAAATAAACCTGAACTTAAGACACGCTATAACACGGGTCAGGTCTACGTCACAAAACAAAAACATGATCAATATCATTGATGACCAGTCTGACGTAGCAGTGGGTTTTTCAATCACATTATAAAGAGTGGGGCCTCGTGAACATTCCCCTCTCAGTATAGGCCTGAACCTTATCAGGCACCTTCATCCTGTACTGTAGCACTGCAACAACACTAGCAGCTCACTGGGGGAATAATGACAACACAACCCACTGCAACAACACTAGCAGCTCACTGGGGGAATAATGACAACACAACCCACTGCAACAACACTAGCAGCTCACTGGGGGAATAATGACAACACAACCCACTGCAACAACACTAGACAACACAACCCACTGCAACAACACTAGCAGCTCACTGGGGGAATAATGACAACACAACCCACTGCAACAACACTAGCAGCTCACTGGGGGAATAACGACAACACAACCCACTGCAACAACACTAGCAGCTCACTGGGGGAATAATGACAACACAACCCACTGCAACAACACTAGCAGCTCACTGGGGGAATAATGACAACACAACCCACTGCAACAACACTAGCAGCTCACTGGGGGAATAACGACAACACAACCTGGGGAATAATGACAACACAACCCACTGCAACAACACTAGCAGCTCACTGGGGGAATAATGACAACACAACCCACAACACTAGCAGCTCACTGGGGGAATAATGACAACACAACCCACTGCAACAACACTAGCAGCTCACTGGGGGAATAACGACAACACAACCCAC
>NW_027014906.1:10000-12558 GCF_036934945.1 Oncorhynchus masou masou | reverse complement strand
CTATTACCTCCCCTCCATCTTTTACCCCCTCTCCCTTCCATACCTTAAGGGAACATTTTGACAATCACCGTATGGTTAGTGAGAAAGTCCCTATTGGAACTGTACGGTCCCTTACTAGACGTCCGAAAACATTTTAAAAATTCAGGGACGGCGTCGGGCCGAGCGGCAGGGCCAGACCTACCGGGAAGTCATCAAATGAACTTTGTCGGACATTCGGTTTTCGTTTAATAAAATAAACAAATTTTGGCCCATTTTTGCGCTATGCCGGAAGATCCCACAAGAGGGCATAAGCAATCATATTGCTATTGGACAAAACATCCCGAATCACGACGTGCCATATCTCGAAAACTGAAAATATTTCGGAAGTCAAATTGGTGGAGCGTAGGTTTGGCATAATGGGAAGATGGCCCCGAATAAGATGGCGCTTAGGCCCTAACAACGCTTTTTGAGTTATGGCCATATTTCTGGGATTAAAGGTCCAAAATGAAAATAGAGAAAATATTTTTCACTTCACGCGTCAAGGAGCCTCCGTGTCACACAAAAAAAATCAGCCATTTATCTATCGTTATTTAAGAGAAATCGTACGATGACCAGATCGTGATGTTCAGATATAGGTGGGTTTTTTTCAACGGTTACAGATCCAGTTGCAGGGGTGTTCATACGAATATTTTTAAAATGTGGATGGAGCTCTGCGACATTTCTGTGATTTTCTATGATTTTCTGAAATAACACACACTCACTAAACCCTCCGTAAATAACTCCCAGTTCTTAACGTAAAGACTTAAAACTCAGGATTCTGTAAAGGCATACCCTAATGAGGATATGAGTTTTTTTATAGCTTCCTGTGCCAACCGGAAGTGCCATAATTAACCCAGGTGTCTCAGGGGCTGTTTGGAAGGGTTAAAAAAATCAGATCTGTCAAAAACTTCATATGTGTGATTAGACAACCCCCATGAACTGTAAATCAGTCATTTTTCCCAACAGATGTCAAAGAAAAGCTCTCACACACACACACAGCAAGGATGGAGTGACAAAGCGTGGTGTTTAAAGACACAGAGAGCAGGCAATGGCATAAACATAATCCCAAGGCCGTGCAGTCAACGAGGTGCCCGGCTTGACCGTAGCTCGCTCGGTCTGAGCGCAACGACCATGAGAAAAATAGGCCCACAGTGAAGCCTGCACCACAATGTCATTTGATTTTGGGTGAGGAGCGGCGGAACCGTTAGGCTTAGAAGGACAATTCAAACACAGGACTGTTCTTAAGGTCCTCCCGATCTGTGCAAGCCTAACCTTGACTGTGTGGCATTAACCTTTCACAGTTAAAAGAAGGTGTTTACATAAAAACAGTGTGCATTGACTTCTCTCCCCCATAGGAATACATTGCCTGCTCCCTAAATACAACCTGGGGTCTTTATGGGTTATGAATGCTGTATGAACCTGTCTTCTATGACATTCCATCAGACCACTATGAGGTCGACCTGTGTCGATTCTAAGCTTCCTGGAGCAACCGGAAGTGGTTAAATTGACCCAAAAGGTATTTGGATGCCATCACCTCGAAAGGTGAAAAGGCCTCTGCATTATTCAACCCTGTGTAGATCAGTCAATTCTCAACTTAAAGACTTAAAACTCAGGATTCCGTAGGTTTCTATGTCAGTCAAAGAAATGTGTGTATTTATAGCTTCCTGTGCCAACTGGAAGTGCCATAATTGGTGTCTCAGGGGCTGTTTGGAAGGGTTAAAAAATCAGATCTGTCCAAAACTTCATATGTGTGATTAGACAACCCCCATGAACTGTAAATCAGTCATTTTTCCCAAAAAATTCAAAGGAAAAATAAATCACACAGATACACAACTTGGATGGAGGGACGTATTGGGGTGTGTAGAGACTGACAGTGCCTCCAATAGTTAGCTTTGTTCGAGCTAAAAAAGAACCGTCAGACCTAGAGTTCCGAAACTTTAGAATCCTGTTCTAGACCTCAGGTAGATAGTGCGTGGTGAGTTACGGCGCTCTAGGAGGTTCTCGGACCGAGAAACAGCGTCGAACATTTGCAATGACTTCAATTCATTTTGACCATTACGAAAATGGCGACATTTAGAAATGTCCCAGAGACACAAGACTAGGTGCATTGTGACCGTCTCGGCCCATAGAGACAGAACCCAACATCTCAGTCCGATAGCTCATTCAAGGACCCCGTAGCAAGGCATGGAAAAAGTGGATTTCAGCACCACTGAGGGGCTTTTACCTTGGACACCAAATGACCTATCGAAGGCCCCGAAACTCGGATTCGGGATCGCCCTCACATAGGACTACACATAATGTCCGAACTGGCTACCGAGCTAGAAAGTAAATATGTGTTTTATGGTTTTTTAATGTTTTGTACCGAAGGCCTTGTGAATTTTGGGCCAGCTCTGGAAGTATGTTATACTTGGCTCCTAAATGATTGGGGAAGAGGCTTTGGTGTCAGTTTGGTGTCAGAATGACTCAAATTGACTGATGGACGGTGACTTGCAGGTGACTCGTCCATTACAATATGTTTAAGCGGTGAGGTACCATCACCA
>NW_027014905.1:0-12559 GCF_036934945.1 Oncorhynchus masou masou | reverse complement strand
CAGAGTGAATATAACCACCACCAGACAGTCATTACCAGATGTATATAACCACCACCAGACAGTTATTACCAGAGGAATATAACCTCCACCAGACAGTCATTACCAGAGGAATATAACCACCACCAGACAGTCATTACCAGAGGAATATAACCACCACCAGACAGTTATTACCAGAGGAATATAACCACCACCAGACAGTCATTACCAGATGTATATAACCACCACCAGACAGTTATTACCAGAGGAATATAACCACCACCAGACAGTCATTACCAGATGTATATAACCACCACCACCAGACAGTCATTACCAGAGGAATATAACCACCACCAGACAGTCATTACCAGAGGAATATAACCACCACCAGACAGTCATTACCAGAGGAATATAACCACCAGCAGACAGTCATTACCAGATGTATATAACCACCACCAGACAGTCATTACCAGAGGAATATAACCACCACCAGACAGTCATTACCAGAGGAATATAACCACCACCAGACAGTTATTACCAGAGGAATATAACCACCACCAGACAGTCATTACCAGAGGAATATAACCACCACCAGACAGTTATTACCAGAGGAATATAACCACCACCAGACAGCCTATTACCAGAGGAATATAAACACCACCAGACAGTTATTACCAGAGGACTATAACCACCACCAGACAGTCGTACCAGAGGAATATAACCACCACCAGACAGTTATTACAGAGGAATATAACCACCACCAGACAGTCATTACCAGAGGAATATAACCACCACCAGACAGTTATTACCAGATGTATATAACCACCACCAGACAGTCATTACCAGATGTATATAACCAACACCAGACAGTCATTACCAGATGTATATAACCACCACCAGACAGTCATTACCAGAGGAATATAACCACCACCAGACAGTCATTACCAGATGTATATAACCACCACCAGACAGTCATTACCAGATGTATATAACCAACACCAGACAGTTATTACCGGAGGAATATAACCACCACCAGACAGTCATTACCAGATGTATATAACCACCACCAGACAGTCATTACCAGAGGGAATATAACCACCACCAGACAGTTATTACCAGATGTATATAACCACCACTAGACATTCATTACCAGAGGAATATAACCACCACTAGACAATCATTACCAGAGGAATATAACCACCACCAGACAGTTATTACCAGAGGAATATAACCACCACCAGACAGTCATTACCAGAGGAATATAACCACCACTAGACAGTTATTACCAGAGGAATATAACCACCACCAGACAGTCATTACCAGAGGAATATAACCACAACCAGACAGTTATTACCAGAGGAATATAACCACCACCAGACAGTCATTACCAGATGTATATAACCACCACCAGACAGTTATTACCAGATGTATATAACCAACACCAGACAGTCATTACCAGAGGAATATAACCACTACCAGACAGTCATTACCAGAGGAATATAACCACTACCAGACAGTCATTACCAGAGGAATATAACCACTACCAGACAGTCATTACCAGAGGAATATAACCACCACCAGACAGTCATTACCAGAGGAATATAACCACCACCAGACAGTCATTACCAGAGGAATATAACCACCACCAGACAGTCATTACCAGATGTATATAACCACCACCAGACAGTCATTACAGATGTATATAACCACCACCAGACAGTCATTACCAGATGTATATAACCACCACCAGACAGTTATTACCAGAGGAAAATAACCACCACCAGACAGTCATTACCAGAGGAATATAACCACCACCAGACAGTCATTACCAGAGGAATATAACCACCACTAGACAATCATTACCAGATGTATATAACCACCAATAGACAGTCATTACCAGATGTATATAACACCACCAGACAGTCATTACCAGAGGAATATAACCACCACCAGACAGTTTTTACCAGAGGAATATAACCTCTACCAGACAGTCATTACCAGAGGAATATAACCACCACCAGACAGTCATTACCAGAGGAATATAACCACCACCAGACAATCATTACCAGAGGAATATAACCAACACCAGACAGTCATTACCAGATGTATATAACCACCACCAGACAGTCATTACCAGAGGAATATAACCACCACCAGACAGTTATTACCAGAGGAATATAACCACCACCAGACAGTCATTACCAGAGGAATATAACCACCACCAGACAGTTATTACCAGAGGAATATAACCACCACCAGACAGTCATTACCAGAGGAATATAACCACCACCAGACAGTTATTACCAGATGTATATAACCACCACCAGACAGTCATTACCAGATGTATATAACCAACACCAGACAGTCATTACCAGATGTATATAACCACCACCAGACAGTCATTACCAGAGGAATATAACCACCACCAGACAGTCATTACCAGATGTATATAACCACCACCAGACAGTCATTACCAGATGTATATAACCAACACCAGACAGTTATTACCGGAGGAATATAACCACCACCAGACAGTCATTACCAGATGTATATAACCACCACCAGACAGTCATTACCAGAGGAATATAACCACCACCAGACAGTTATTACCAGATGTATATAACCACCACTAGACATTCATTACCAGAGGAATATAACCACCACTAGACAATCATTACCAGAGGAATATAACCACCACCAGACAGTTATTACCAGAGGAATATAACCACCACCAGACAGTCATTACCAGAGGAATATAACCACCACTAGACAGTTATTACCAGAGGAATATAACCACCACCAGACAGTCATTACCAGAGGAATATAACCACAACCAGACAGTTATTACCAGAGGAATATAACCACCACCAGACAGTCATTACCAGATGTATATAACCACCACCAGACAGTTATTACCAGATGTATATAACCAACACCAGACAGTCATTACCAGAGGAATATAACCACCACCAGACAGTTATTACCAGAGGAATATAACCACCACCAGACAGTCATTACCAGAGGAATATAACCACCACCAGACAGTCATTACCAGAGGAATATAACCACCACCAGACAGTTATTACCAGAGGAATATAACCACCACCAGACAGTCATTACCAGAGGAATATAACCACCACCAGACAGTTATTACCAGAGGAATATAACCACCACCAGACAGTCATTACCAGAGGAATATAAACACCACCAGACAGTTATTACCAGAGGACTATAACCACCACCAGACAGTCATTACCAGAGGAATATAACCACCACCAGACAGTTATTACCAGAGGAATATAACTACCACCAGACAGTCATTACCAGAGGAATATAACCACCACCAGACAGTTATTACCAGATGTATATAACCACCACCAGACAGTCATTACCAGATGTATATAACCAACACCAGACAGTCATTACCAGATGTATATAACCACCACCAGACAGTCATTACCAGAGGAATATAACCACCACCAGACAGTCATTACCAGATGTATATAACCACCACCAGACAGTCATTACCAGATGTATATAACCAACACCAGACAGTTATTACCGGAGGAATATAACCACCACCAGACAGTCATTACCAGATGTATATAACCACCACCAGACAGTCATTACCAGAGGAATATAACCACCACCAGACAGTTATTACCAGATGTATATAACCACCACTAGACATTCATTACCAGAGGAATATAACCACCACTAGACAATCATTACCAGAGGAATATAACCACCACCAGACAGTTATTACCAGAGGAATATAACCACCACCAGACAGTCATTACCAGAGGAATATAACCACCACTAGACAGTTATTACCAGAGGAATATAACCACCACCAGACAGTCATTACCAGAGGAATATAACCACAACCAGACAGTTATTACCAGAGGAATATAACCACCACCAGACAGTCATTACCAGATGTATATAACCACCACCAGACAGTTATTACCAGATGTATATAACCAACACCAGACAGTCATTACCAGAGGAATATAACCACTACCAGACAGTCATTACCAGAGGAATATAACCACTACCAGACAGTCATTACCAGAGGAATATAACCACTACCAGACAGTCATTACCAGAGGAATATAACCACCACCAGACAGTCATTACCAGAGGAATATAACCACCACCAGACAGTCATTACCAGAGGAATATAACCACCACCAGACAGTCATTACCAGATGTATATAACCACCACCAGACAGTCATTACCAGATGTATATAACCACCACCAGACAGTCATTACCAGATGTATATAACCACCACCAGACAGTTATTACCAGAGGAAAATAACCACCACCAGACAGTCATTACCAGAGGAATATAACCACCACCAGACAGTCATTACCAGAGGAATATAACCACCACTAGACAATCATTACCAGATGTATATAACCACCAATAGACAGTCATTACCAGATGTATATAACACCACCAGACAGTCATTACCAGAGGAATATAACCACCACCAGACAGTTTTTACCAGAGGAATATAACCACTACCAGACAGTCATTACCAGAGGAATATAACCACCACCAGACAGTCATTACCAGAGGAATATAACCACCACCAGACAATCATTACCAGAGGAATATAACCAACACCAGACAGTCATTACCAGATGTATATAACCACCACCAGACAGTCATTACCAGAGGAATATAACCACCACCAGACAGTTATTACCAGAGGAATATAACCACCACCAGACAGTCATTACCAGAGGAATATAACCACCACCAGACAGTTATTACCAGAGGAATATAACCACCACCAGACAGTCATTACCAGAGGAATATAACCACCACCAGACAGTTATTACCAGATGTATATAACCACCACCAGACAGTCATTACCAGATGTATATAACCAACACCAGACAGTCATTACCAGATGTATATAACCACCACCAGACAGTCATTACCAGAGGAATATAACCACCACCAGACAGTCATTACCAGATGTATATAACCACCACCAGACAGTCATTACCAGATGTATATAACCAACACCAGACAGTTATTACCGGAGGAATATAACCACCACCAGACAGTCATTACCAGATGTATATAACCACCACCAGACAGTCATTACCAGAGGAATATAACCACCACCAGACAGTTATTACCAGATGTATATAACCACCACTAGACATTCATTACCAGAGGAATATAACCACCACTAGACAATCATTACCAGAGGAATATAACCACCACCAGACAGTTATTACCAGAGGAATATAACCACCACCAGACAGTCATTACCAGAGGAATATAACCACCACTAGACAGTTATTACCAGAGGAATATAACCACCACCAGACAGTCATTACCAGAGGAATATAACCACAACCAGACAGTTATTACCAGAGGAATATAACCACCACCAGACAGTCATTACCAGATGTATATAACCACCACCAGACAGTTATTACCAGATGTATATAACCAACACCAGACAGTCATTACCAGAGGAATATAACCACTACCAGACAGTCATTACCAGAGGAATATAACCACTACCAGACAGTCATTACCAGAGGAATATAACCACTACCAGACAGTCATTACCAGAGGAATATAACCACCACCAGACAGTCATTACCAGAGGAATATAACCACCACCAGACAGTCATTACCAGAGGAATATAACCACCACCAGACAGTCATTACCAGATGTATATAACCACCACCAGACAGTCATTACCAGATGTATATAACCACCACCAGACAGTCATTACCAGATGTATATAACCACCACCAGACAGTTATTACCAGAGGAAAATAACCACCACCAGACAGTCATTACCAGAGGAATATAACCACCACCAGACAGTCATTACCAGAGGAATATAACCACCACTAGACAATCATTACCAGATGTATATAACCACCAATAGACAGTCATTACCAGATGTATATAACACCACCAGACAGTCATTACCAGAGGAATATAACCACCACCAGACAGTTTTTACCAGAGGAATATAACCACTACCAGCCAGTCATTACCAGAGGAATATAACCACCACCAGACAGTCATTACCAGAGGAATATAACCACCACCAGACAATCATTACCAGAGGAATATAACCAACACCAGACAGTCATTACCAGATGTATATAACCACCACCAGACAGTCATTACCAGAGGAATATAACCACCACCAGACAGTTATTACCAGAGGAATATAACCACCACCAGACAGTCATTACCAGAGGAATATAACCACCACCAGACAGTTATTACCAGATGTATATAACCACCACCAGACAGTCATTACCAGATGTATATAACCAACACCAGACAGTCATTACCAGATGTATATAACCACCACCAGACAGTCATTACCAGAGGAATATAACCACCAAAAGACAGTCATTACCAGAGGAATATAACCACCACCAGACAGTCATTACCAGAGGAATATAACTACCACCAGACAGTCATTACCAGAGGAATATAACCACTACCAGACAGTCATTACCAGATGTATATAACCACCACCAGACAGTTATTACCAGAGGAATATAACCACCACTAGACAGTCATTACCAGAGGAATATAACCACCACCAGACAGTCATTACCAGATGTATATAACCACCACCAGACAGTTATTACCAGAGGAATATAACCACCACTAGACAGTCATTACCAGAGGAATATAACCACCACTAGACAGTTATTACCAGATGTATATAACCACCACCAGACAGTCATTACCAGATGTATATAACCACCACCAGACAGTTATTACCAGAGGAATATAACCACCACTAGACAGTTATTACCAGAGGAACATAACCACCACTAGACAGTCATTACCAGAGGAACATAACCACCACCAGACAGTCATTACCAGAGGAACATAACCACCACCAGACAGTCATTACCAGAGGAACATAAACACCACCAGACAGTCATTACCAGATGTATATAACCACCACCAGACAGTTATTACCAGAGGAATATAACCACCACTAGACAGTTATTACCAGAGGAATATAACCACCACTAGACAGTTATTACCAGAGGAACATAACCACCACTAGACAGTCATTACCAGAGGAACATAACCACCACCAGACAGTCATTACCAGAGGAACATAACCACCACCAGACAGTCATTACCAGAGGAACATAAACACCACCAGACAGTCATTACCAGAGGAACATAACCACCACCAGACAGTCATTACCAGAGGAACATAACCACCACCAGACAGTCATTACCAGAGGAACATAAACACCACCAGACAGTCATTACCAGAGGAACATAAACACCACCAGACAGTCATTACCAGAGGAACATAACCACCACCAGACAGTCATTACCAGAGGAACATAAACACCACCAGACAGTCATTACCAGAGGAACATAACCACCACCAGACAGTCATTACCAGAGGAACATAACCACCACCAGACAATCATTACCAGAGGAACATAACCACCACCAGACAGTCATTACCAGAGGAACATAACCACTACCAGACAGTCATTACCAGAGGAACATAACCACCACCAGACAGTCATTACCAGAGGAACATAACCACCACCAGACAGTCATTACCAGAGGAACATAACCACCACCAGACAGTCATTACCAGAGGAATATAACCACCACCAGACAGTCATTACCAGAGGAACATAACCACCACCAGACAGTTATTACCAGAGGAACATAAACACCACTAGACAGTCATTACCAGAGGAACATAACCACCACCAGACAGTCATTACCAGAGGAACATAACCACCACCAGACAGTCATTACCAGAGGAATATAACCACCACCAGACAGTCATTACCAGAGGAACATAACCACCACCAGACAGTTATTACCAGAGGAACATAAACACCACTAGACAGTCATTACCAGAGGAACATAACCACCACCAGACAGTCATTACCAGAGGAACATAAACACCACTAGACAGTCATTACCAGAGGAATATAACCACCACCAGACAGTCATTACCAGAGGAATATAACCACCACCAGACAGTCATTACCAGAGGAACATAACCACCACCAGACAGTCATTACCAGAGGAACATAAACACCACTAGACAGTCATTACCAGAGGAATATAACCACCACCAGACAGTCATTACCAGAGGAATATAACCACCACTAGACAGTTATTACCAGAGGAATATAACCACCACCAGACAGTCATTACCAGAGGAATATAACCACAACCAGACAGTTATTACCAGAGGAATATAACCACCACCAGACAGTCATTACCAGATGTATATAACCACCACCAGACAGTTATTACCAGATGTATATAACCAACACCAGACAGTCATTACCAGAGGAATATAACCACTACCAGACAGTCATTACCAGAGGAATATAACCACTACCAGACAGTCATTACCAGAGGAATATAACCACTACCAGACAGTCATTACCAGAGGAATATAACCACCACCAGACAGTCATTACCAGAGGAATATAACCACCACCAGACAGTCATTACCAGAGGAATATAACCACCACCAGACAGTCATTACCAGATGTATATAACCACCACCAGACAGTCATTACCAGATGTATATAACCACCACCAGACAGTCATTACCAGATGTATATAACCACCACCAGACAGTTATTACCAGAGGAAAATAACCACCACCAGACAGTCATTACCAGAGGAATATAACCACCACCAGACAGTCATTACCAGAGGAATATAACCACCACTAGACAATCATTACCAGATGTATATAACCACCAATAGACAGTCATTACCAGATGTATATAACACCACCAGACAGTCATTACCAGAGGAATATAACCACCACCAGACAGTTTTTACCAGAGGAATATAACCACTACCAGACAGTCATTACCAGAGGAATATAACCACCACCAGACAGTCATTACCAGAGGAATATAACCACCACCAGACAATCATTACCAGAGGAATATAACCAACACCAGACAGTCATTACCAGATGTATATAACCACCACCAGACAGTCATTACCAGAGGAATATAACCACCACCAGACAGTTATTACCAGAGGAATATAACCACCACCAGACAGTCATTACCAGAGGAATATAACCACCACCAGACAGTTATTACCAGAGGAATATAACCACCACCAGACAGTCATTACCAGAGGAATATAACCACCACCAGACAGTTATTACCAGATGTATATAACCACCACCAGACAGTCATTACCAGATGTATATAACCAACACCAGACAGTCATTACCAGATGTATATAACCACCACCAGACAGTCATTACCAGAGGAATATAACCACCACCAGACAGTCATTACCAGATGTATATAACCACCACCAGACAGTCATTACCAGATGTATATAACCAACACCAGACAGTTATTACCGGAGGAATATAACCACCACCAGACAGTCATTACCAGATGTATATAACCACCACCAGACAGTCATTACCAGAGGAATATAACCACCACCAGACAGTTATTACCAGATGTATATAACCACCACTAGACATTCATTACCAGAGGAATATAACCACCACTAGACAATCATTACCAGAGGAATATAACCACCACCAGACAGTTATTACCAGAGGAATATAACCACCACCAGACAGTCATTACCAGAGGAATATAACCACCACTAGACAGTTATTACCAGAGGAATATAACCACCACCAGACAGTCATTACCAGAGGAATATAACCACAACCAGACAGTTATTACCAGAGGAATATAACCACCACCAGACAGTCATTACCAGATGTATATAACCACCACCAGACAGTTATTACCAGATGTATATAACCAACACCAGACAGTCATTACCAGAGGAATATAACCACTACCAGACAGTCATTACCAGAGGAATATAACCACTACCAGACAGTCATTACCAGAGGAATATAACCACTACCAGACAGTCATTACCAGAGGAATATACCCACCACCAGACAGTCATTACCAGAGGAATATAACCACCACCAGACAGTCATTACCAGAGGAATATAACCACCACCAGACAGTCATTACCAGATGTATATAACCACCACCAGACAGTCATTACCAGATGTATATAACCACCACCAGACAGTCATTACCAGATGTATATAACCACCACCAGACAGTTATTACCAGAGGAAAATAACCACCACCAGACAGTCATTACCAGAGGAATATAACCACCACCAGACAGTCATTACCAGAGGAATATAACCACCACTAGACAATCATTACCAGATGTATATAACCACCAATAGACAGTCATTACCAGATGTATATAACACCACCAGACAGTCATTACCAGAGGAATATAACCACCACCAGACAGTTTTTACCAGAGGAATATAACCACTACCAGACAGTCATTACCAGAGGAATATAACCACCACCAGACAGTCATTACCAGAGGAATATAACCACCACCAGACAATCATTACCAGAGGAATATAACCAACACCAGACAGTCATTACCAGATGTATATAACCACCACCAGACAGTCATTACCAGAGGAATATAACCACCACCAGACAGTTATTACCAGAGGAATATAACCACCACCAGACAGTCATTACCAGAGGAATATAACCACCACCAGACAGTTATTACCAGATGTATATAACCACCACCAGACAGTCATTACCAGATGTATATAACCAACACCAGACAGTCATTACCAGATGTATATAACCACCACCAGACAGTCATTACCAGAGGAATATAACCACCAAAAGACAGTCATTACCAGAGGAATATAACCACCACCAGACAGTCATTACCAGAGGAATATAACTACCACCAGACAGTCATTACCAGAGGAATATAACCACTACCAGACAGTCATTACCAGATGTATATAACCACCACCAGACAGTTATTACCAGAGGAATATAACCACCACTAGACAGTCATTACCAGAGGAATATAACCACCACCAGACAGTCATTACCAGATGTATATAACCACCACCAGACAGTTATTACCAGAGGAATATAACCACCACTAGACAGTCATTACCAGAGGAATATAACCACCACTAGACAGTTATTACCAGATGTATATAACCACCACCAGACAGTCATTACCAGATGTATATAACCACCACCAGACAGTTATTACCAGAGGAATATAACCACCACTAGACAGTTATTACCAGAGGAACATAACCACCACTAGACAGTCATTACCAGAGGAACATAACCACCACCAGACAGTCATTACCAGAGGAACATAACCACCACCAGACAGTCATTACCAGAGGAACATAAACACCACCAGACAGTCATTACCAGATGTATATAACCACCACCAGACAGTTATTACCAGAGGAATATAACCACCACCTGACAGTTATTACCAGAGGAATATAACCACCACTAGACAGTTATTACCAGAGGAACATAACCACCACTAGACAGTCATTACCAGAGGAACATAACCACCACCAGACAGTCATTACCAGAGGAACATAACCACCACCAGACAGTCATTACCAGAGGAACATAAACACCACCAGACAGTCATTACCAGAGGAACATAACCACCACCAGACAGTCATTACCAGAGGAACATAACCACCACCAGACAGTCATTACCAGAGGAACATAAACACCACCAGACAGTCATTACCAGAGGAACATAAACACCACCAGACAGTCATTACCAGAGGAACATAACCACCACCAGACAGTCATTACCAGAGGAACATAAACACCACCAGACAGTCATTACCAGAGGAACATAACCACCACCAGACAGTCATTACCAGAGGAACATAACCACCACCAGACAATCATTACCAGAGGAACATAACCACCACCAGACAGTCATTACCAGAGGAACATAACCACTACCAGACAGTCATTACCAGAGGAACATAACCACCACCAGACAGTCATTACCAGAGGAACATAACCACCACCAGACAGTCATTACCAGAGGAACATAACCACCACCAGACAGTCATTACCAGAGGAATATAACCACCACCAGACAGTCATTACCAGAGGAACATAACCACCACCAGACAGTTATTACCAGAGGAACATAAACACCACTAGACAGTCATTACCAGAGGAACATAACCACCACCAGACAGTCATTACCAGAGGAACATAACCACCACCAGACAGTCATTACCAGAGGAATATAACCACCACCAGACAGTCATTACCAGAGGAACATAACCACCACCAGACAGTTATTACCAGAGGAACATAAACACCACTAGACAGTCATTACCAGAGGAACATAACCACCACCAGACAGTCATTACCAGAGGAACATAAACACCACTAGACAGTCATTACCAGAGGAATATAACCACCACCAGACAGTCATTACCAGAGGAATATAACCACCACCAGACAGTCATTACCAGAGGAACATAAACACCACTAGACAGTCATTACCAGAGGAACATAACCACCACCAGACAGTCATTACCAGAGGAACATAAACACCACCAGACAGTCATTACCAGAGGAATATAACCACCACTAGACAATCATTACCAGAGGAATATAACCACCACCAGACAGTCATTACCAGAGGAACATAACC